>NC_088859.1:22028996-22330246 GCF_963853765.1 Magallana gigas | reverse complement strand
ATTCATATTTTTAATATTTATTCTAATTTACTGGGTTTTTCTTTAATTTGTATGAAATCACTACTTCACATTTACATATAAGACTTGACTTTTAAACAAAAACTGATACACAGTTATACAAGATGTATATTTCCCAAGATATGAACTTAGGAAATTCCTTTGTTTTGTTATCATTATACTGTTATACATGAATATATGTCTTCTAGAAACAATAAAGTAACACAATGTATTAAGAAAACTGACATGGATCATATATAAAAGATTCTGATGGTTAATAGGGTTAAAAAAAATAAAAAAGATAATCCACAAAACACTACAGCTAATATCTTACCAGCACACTGATTTCAATACCTCCATTTACATCTATCCAAGAAATTCACATAAGCTTTTGATTGCATTTTAACAAACATCTATTCTTCAGTAATGCAATGACTATTTTATCAACAAAAACTGTATGACTGAACAGGATTCTGCTTTTAGAGATTGATGAACAATAAACACTTACGAAGGTCTTGATCTCTGATCTTGGCCTGGATGATATTGGAGGGGAGGGTGCTGACATTTTCTTGGTGGAGACGAGTTTATTGGAGACAGCTGGGGAGAGGCCATGGTGAGACTTGAGCCCTGAGCTAGGACTCATTGGGGGAGGTCGAGGGGGTTTATCCTTCACCTTTTTCTCATGTTCATTATCATACAATTTGAAATCAAACTTTTTCCCAACAGAAATTATCTTTTTTTCTGGCTCAGATAATTTTGGTTCTTCCTTTGCAATTGAACTTGGAAGTATCAACTGTTTTGCTACACCACCAGCAGTTTTCTCGTTAGAATTGTCTTTGGTTTCACCTTTTTCAAGCTTAGCTTTTTCTGGGTCCACATATCCACCTTGTCTTGCTGCCTTTCGTTTCTCAGCTTCAATCTGCCATGCTGGTCTTTCATCCTTTTCTTTTGGCACATCCATAGACACTACACGTCTTGTATTTTCATCCTTCTTTTCAGAGAGCAAGTCAGCCGATTTTGGTCTTTCATCTCTCTTTTTCTTTCGCTCTTCCAATGCCTTTTTCCAGGCTGGTTCCTCATCACTGATAGTCAAATCTGTTTTAATTTTAGGTTTTTCATGCTCTTTTTTCTCACTAACAAATGGCTTCTTTCCAGCCAGGAAATCCACAGATTTGGCCTTTTCTGCTCTTTGAGCTGCCTTGTCTTTAACCTCTGTTGAGTCAAGACTTTTCACTTCCTTTCTGCTCTCAGCAGTTGTTTTGTTGGTCTGCCAATCAAAGATTTTCTTTTGTTTACCTTCAGAATTTGGTGATGTCACTTTTTTATTCACTTCATCCTCAGAATCTTTCCTTTGTCGAATGTTAGTCAGGTTTTTCAGTAGACCACCCAGGACTTTTGGATTGTGCGGTTCCGGACTGGTGGGACTCATCAGCACAGCCACTGGCTCTGTGTCTTTGTCAGTGACACTTTTTTCATTTCCACCATCCTTGGATTTGGATGCCCAAGAAAGTTTGAGACCATGAGAGTCACGTTTTGAAATGTGACTAAAAATGGAGGATTCAGAATCCCGCTGTTTAGCAGATACATCCTTAACTTTACCCTCACTAGTTTTAAGATGAAGTCCTGAAGGTTTTGTGTTATTGTCTTTATTTGCTGTTGACAACATATTTGGTGGCTGATTTTTAGGCAGAGGTGGGGGCGATTCTGAGTCTCCAGGAAGCTGTGGGGCTTCAGACAACCGTGATGGCTTCACTGGGGCAGAGTGTCTCACTGCAGGCTGGGGTTTGGCAGTGTCCATGTCAACTTTAGAAACAACACTTGCTTTTGGAGCAGAGGAAACAATCTTAGATTTAAATTCAAATTTTGGCACAGAGCTTCGTTTTTCTGGTTCGTTTGAGCTTGTTTTAGATGTAGCTTGACTTTCTGTGGGTGATGAAATATTGCGTGCTTTGGGAACTGGCCTTTGAGAATTCTTATCATCCTTAACCTTATCATCTTTGAGATGGCCATTAGAATATGAAACTTCCATTTTTTCTTCGTGTCTGTTGTCTTTGAATTTAGACTTGTTTTCATCGTTACTGTGATCCAAGAAATTCAAAGACTTTGCTTTAGTTGTTCTTGTTTTCTCCTGTTTTTGCTGAGATTCATCCTTAATTTCT
Source organism: Magallana gigas (assembly GCF_963853765.1). Classification (NCBI taxonomy): domain Eukaryota; kingdom Metazoa; phylum Mollusca; class Bivalvia; order Ostreida; family Ostreidae; genus Magallana; species Magallana gigas. Next base: position 22,328,090 of record NC_088859.1, on the reverse strand, counting down.
TCTTTTTTTACTTGTTCACTTTTCTTGGCATCAGCTCTTCTTCTCCAGAAGTCTGGTTTCTTTGCTTCCTTAGTCTCCTGTTGCTCAAGTTCAGCTTTTGTGATCATTTTTGTAGTAGGAGAGAGTTCACTTTTACGGAAACATGCCCTGTGGTAGAGCTTACCGTTTTCTATATGCCGTTCCATTAAATACACCTTGTCCTTACAAATTCCACACTTATCACCCATGGACACTTGTTTCTCTTTTATCTTCAAAATTTAAAAATTTTTTTTTTAAATCAACAGCAAATTTCAGATTACAATATGAATTAAAACACAAGATGAGGACTGGTGTCTTACTGGCGATTCATTGACAGCATTCAGAGTTTGGCGTTTGGCATCCGGTCCTGATTTGTCCTCATTCTGGTGCCTCTTCACCGACTTCTTCACTCCCGGTCCTCCCACTACAATACACGTACACTAAAGCTACCAAAATCTACCTCAATCTTTTTAGACTGCTGTAGCACTACAACGGCTTTGTTTCTTACATTACTTTGAATTTAAACATTTGTATGTCTTAATAATATTTAGGTCTTCAAGTTGAACACTTGGTACATGTAAAGCATTACAATGTACAAATATTTGCTGCCTCTGTTCACAGTATATAGTTTTTTTTTTACAATGGGATAAACCACCAGCATAAAGAAACTCACACTGAGGTTTGTTGTGGAAGTAATTGTAATACTGGGAAACATATGTGACGACACTCAGTTTGTCGGGAACTTTCATAGCTACCATGTCCGGAGCATCCAGTAGTGCAGGAATCCCCAGCTCTCTGTCCGCCACTTCAAATGCCTGTAACCGTTCAGTCAGAGTGAAAGATGATGAATCAATACGATATAAACAAATCATGGAGACCATGGACCTCATCACTAACTAGCTACTATACTCACCAGACCATTGTTCTCCAACACATTTTCTTTGGAAAGAGCATCATAGTCACTGCAATAAGAAATGAAGATAGCACGAGGTCCATCAATATTTGATGATATGAACAATGTTATCATAACAACACCTTCATTGATTATCAGCTGTTAATGAACAAACGAAAGCTTGTACCAGCATTCTATTTTCAATTTATTTTCAATTTTCTAGACATGGAATTTTCCCCAACTACAGACAAGCTACTGTCTTGGAATGTCAATCTCTCAACAGCTGACAGCAATCATATTGCCTAAGAGAGAATTAAATTATTCCTGATCCACATGTCTGTTTTACAATATGCAGTTACCGGACACTCTGGAATGTAGTTCATTATATTAATTAAAACCTGCTGTAAAGAATGAGTGTGGGTCGACCTGAACCGTATGTCAAAGACAGGATGACAGGATAGGCATTTTTTTTTTAAAGGTGCTAGCAGGTTTATATCTTTCCTTTTCTTTTCCTTAAATCAAATAAAACACAGGTTTCCTACTTTGATATAAGAGAGACCATATTTTGACGTATTGGAAACATGATGCATGTGATGTTTTAACTATTTCTATTTCTTAACTTGGTTATTTTGGGCTGTGTGGGGAATTGACTTCAGTAAGACATTGTTACTCTGGGTCTGTTCCTCTCTGTCAGCTAGAACACTAGCCACACTACACGGTTTTGTTGCAGTGTGTCTCCACAAATATGCAAGCTATGCAGAATGAATAAACAAGGTGACTAATCCAATAATAGACTTAAGTGCATAAAGAGATTACTTGTTTTTCAGCTGATTTGAGCTGGGTTTTCATGTCATTCATAGTGTATTTAATCATAAATGGTCAGAAAGATCTCTTATTATTACAACATCTATATAAATCAACTTGACACTTCTTTAACATTAATTATCAGGTTAATCATGAGAACTCATTTTATCCTGTAATTTAGTAATGTGGAATCTTAAATAGAGCAAATGACTGTTACATATTTAAGTGGTTTGTATCCATATGTTTCAATTTCTACTGATACTGCAAAATACTGTAAAAAAAATGACTGCATGACAATGACATGATATCCTGCCCCCCTAATAAATGGTTGTGATACTTACATCAGGTCGGGTCGGTACCTATGGATGATTGCACAAAACGCCATGCCACTCTTCCATGAAGATGTCATGTTTACGACGTCTGCATCCCGATAGCCGTCCGTCTGCTTCTTGCACCATTGCTGCAGGGCTTGCACCTTGGTCCCCATGATGTGAAGTCCTCCCTGTGTATGTGACAGCTATCTCCTTCCTTCTGTGGTTACACACTTTTCCTTCAATGATATTCATACACACTCAAGAGTCACACATACCCAGGCTTAAAGAAGGGGTTTACTGGAAAGTCCAGCACATTGTTAACCTTGTCTATAAACAATACTTCTGAAAATGAAAGTGCTTTCAGTTCCATCTCTGCAGTTCACACTTCAATTAGCCAGTCCATTACCATTATACAAAAATATCCTTGAGCATATACTGGTAGTAAATGACACACAGGCTACAGAACAGATAAAATTCATGGGTTGTTGAAATATTTCACAGCATAATTCACATTCCCTCTGTGGTGCAGGTATTTAATCTTTGTAACAACCTGGACACTCATTCTCCGTCAAACATAAAGTAACACACATGTCATGCTAGCCTCCTTCTTTAATATTTCAGATCAGCCCACACTAATTTAAATGTTACACAGGTCTCATGAAGTCTGCCAAGTAATTCTAAACAAATTACTTCTTATCACGTGCCTCACACACAATCAACTGCTGCCTTTGTGCTGTCACCAATGTAAATAAACAGCTAGGCTGGATGTGGAGCTGTTCAAATTGTTCAGATTGCCCACATAATATCATATCATTTGACAATATGTCAAATTAGATTTAACCTCCCACAACTTTGAAATTTTCTTTCTGTTAAATAAAGAATAGACAGCTAAATACAACAATGATCTAAATCCTTTCTTTAAATTTCAATAAAGAGCAAGACCTGCACACGATATGCTATTTCAGTATTAAATTGGTGACTAATATATCCCTCATATTGATAAAAACTTGGGTTTGTCTATGAGTGTCTCTATATCCTGAGGCCTTCATCATGTTTTATACTCCATAAACATGGCAATATAGTTATACACCATTAAAATGTTTGTTTTTATGGTGTTTAAAATCAATTTTATTGTTTGGCCCATTTTCCTGGGATTGGTATTGTACATAAAAGATCTACAAACCAGTCATCTGAAACTAGTGTGTCGGTTTGAGCAGTCTTTGTTTCCACCACACGGATACTTTGTTATACAGCAGTAACAGAACCTATATACCCACTCAAATACAAGAAATTCTTTCCAGTCAATGTGCATGCATGGTCAAATTAAAAAATCCCACGCATAAAATATTTAAAGATCAATATAGCGTGCTAGTGACATAAGTATGTTATTGGCACAGATGCAACATAGATAACATAAATTGTTCACATTTTTTTGTTTCCTTTTTTTTTTTTTAAACAGGCTTCATACAAAAATAATTTACAAATAATTTTTTCTTTCGTGAAAAAACCAAGATCCTCCCATAATAATGAAATGATATGCAATCTCCATCAATGCTATAGTTGCAATTGGTGAATTAACTGTGATTCTTTCTAGGACTTTACAATGTACATAATGTACATGCACATGCATCTACGACCATGATATAGTTAATTATCAAACAAGGCATTGCAATCAATATTTCCTTACTGCCCTTATACACAAAACAGAAACAAAAGTAGGGGCTCTGTTAGTAGCACATTACTACTACATGTACTGTTGTACTAGTGTACAGTATGGGAAGTCATGCAGTGGTCATCGGCCCATACAACTGTGTATATATTACTCTATGTATGCCGCAGAGTAGCTGAGTGATTGATACATGTACAAATAAAACTGTCCCCTCACCTCAGTAGGTCTTCGTAGTCTGTCCATATCTCCCTGCATAGTCATGCAAGTCTGCTGCAACCTGAAACAAGATGGTGGATAATAAATCAATGATCCCACTGATGTAAACCAATGCTGGGCTGTACATGTACGCCATCAACAGCTGGCACCTACGGTTTGATGAATAATATTACAACATTCATTTTTTTTATCGCCATCCTTGCATAAGTAACATGATAAAATATCAATAAAAGTTTTTTGAGTAATACCCTCAATAGACCATGCAAGTAAATTTAAAACATTACGACAGTAATTCCCCTAGATGTAAAACATGTAAAACATTCCACATCACAAACTTAAAAAGGTCAAACTTCAACTAGCTATTTCACATACTCTGTAATTTAGTGACGTGTAAAACAAGGAAGACTTATTTTTAAATGAAATAACTGTCTCTAATCAACACCTGTCTGTGAAGTGTACAGGTGAAAAAGATAATGAATGTATGTTAATTGTTCAACACAGTTAGAAGACAAGAGTCAGCGAAGCAGACATTCACAGTACCTTACGCTAGGTATCCATACAGCACTCTCTCCTCAAAACAAGACCTATAGCTAGTACAAGTATACCAGTTGTGAACATTTAATATTTCCTTTTCACTGAGGGTTATTAACCCGTACTTGTGAAGTGAGAAGATAATCTGAATTACCCCCCTTTGTTGAGTGTTGTGTGGAGGAGGTATAAAATATACTGATAATAAAACCACATTATGGTCTATGGCCCTCCTAACAAACAACAAACAAATGGGCTAGTCTTGAAATCAATTACAAACAAAGCAATGTATATAACCTCCAGAGGGAAATGCCTGTAACAAACTTACTAACACTTCAACTTCACCAGATGACAATGAAGTTGTTAAGCACTGTAAAAACTTATGATCAACATGTTTATCTATGACTAAAATGCCTCATTTAACCAGACTCTTCCTTTTTTTAAATTATTAAACAATTCATTGAATTTGAAAACACTTTGACATTTGTTCGACTCAAGTGGACAGTTATAGTCTGTAAATAATGCATACAGGACAATATATGGATCTATAGATGTATCCACAAGATCATGCTTGCCAGGTACTTGTAGACCTGCGTCCCCATTAACAACATACTATAATTAGATTAGCACAAGGCCTCTGATACATTTTTCTTAATTACCTCTCATAAATAGTACATGTACTCTACATCACTATTAATATTATATTTATATTTCCTTGTCAACACAGAATCAAAAATTCAATTCAAATTTTTTACTTGATCCTAATTGTGGGCTAATTAAAATTACCGGTACTAGGGATGTTAACGAGTACTCGCGTACTTGACTATCACTCAGACATCGATCATCGCCTAAAATTTTCTCAGTTGATTACTTGTAATAAAGTAAATAAAATTCAAAATCTTTTATTTCATTTTTCTTAATGCGGCAGTTTTGGGGCTACGGATGAAATAACAGTTTTCTTTTCTCATCATGTTTGATCTGTATCTTGCATTCTGTTCCGTTGGTGTCCTCTGGTGTATTTTTTAAGTGGTTGAAAATTGATCTTTTTTATATACTTAGGCAGTCTGAGATATGTTCTTGAGGAGAACAATTTCTGTTTCTTGTAATCAGTTATTTATTGGATTAGATGTTTGTATAATCAAAAATTTAATCATATCAATAATTATCTCAAGGTGATTGTTTTTATAATCATTAATCTTTGATTGGTGATTAGGCACAAACAATTAACATGGAAATGCATGGTCACATTTAATTTGCCTAAGATGATATGAAGCTCAATTATGTGTAAGCATCACAAGAAACAAGGAAAAGCCAGGACATTTGCTAACAAATATTCTGATAAAATACTTTTCAATTGATTTAAAATCAAATACATTTCGTACATATTACATATACTAGTATCATAAGTTTTTCAATGTTTTTTAGTTTAACATAAGATGTATGTGACAGTAGCATTATTTGGTTTGAAAAGGAAACACAGTTTCAAATAAATGAACGAGTACTCGACTACCGTTCGACTAAAGCCCCCGTTCAATCGACTAGGCCAACCAAGTAAATTTGACATCCCTAAAAATTACCTTAAATAACCCCTTCCCCTTATGAAACAAAGTAGTGTACCAACTCTTTCCTATTACTTCCCTTCTGTGTTTAAGTTGGAAATACGTGTACCTTTTTTCTAAAATTAGTGATACTGGACTATCATGAGTCAGACCTGGGAGCTACAGTGCCATCCATTGAAAAATTTGTGTATTTATTAGTACCATTAAATTCTTCATGCAATTTTCTACTGATATCGTCTCTTTACTTGCCTCAAATTTTCTCTGGAATAAGCATCCGACCTTGGAAAATGTAGTATGTTAAATTTGCATTGAGATCGAAAGTCACCATTTTTACATGTGAACAAACAGCACTACTTCACTTTACTGGGCTGGTAATGGTGCTTGAAAGACTATTAGAGGCAAGTAAAGAGATGCTGAAGTTCCAGTAGGGAGAACCACTTTGACGTTGAACACCAGCACAGCACCTAAGGTCCAGGACTACAGCCCTGTAAGGAGTCATTGGTGGATTTAAGGGAGAAAATGAAGTCTACAATAGAAAATACATACCGTATAACGGGTATTTTTTACGTGCTGCTTCTATTTACTTAATTTTACAAGTTTTATAAATACGTAAAAATTAAACGCGTAAATTTTCACAGAAGTAAAAAAACACCGCATGTAAATTTTCTACATCGTACGTATGAGAGTAATGTTCATGACCTTCAGCTCAGTCCTTGACGGCTGTACATTTAAGTATATTTGAGCGTTTTTTGGTCACGTGGTGTTAACAGTTCAGATCTTTCTATTCAGTCTTGAGTATTTTTCAAAACTACGTATAATGCCACGTTAGTAGCTAGATGTCTTTTCTGGTTGGGAGAGAAAGAAATAGAGAGAGAGAGAAAAAAAATTTGAAATGGAGTTGTCTTTCTTTTTTTCCCGGTAAATCGAACTGAGACGAGCACATGGTGTACATCAATGATGATACCCAGATAAATAGGAATAAGTAAAGCGTATATCACATATGAAATAAAGGTAAATGTATAAACACAATCATAAATATAAGGAATCGTTAACAGAAAAACGATTTTCTAATTTGTATGTGTGTTAACTGTAACAAAGTCACGGTGAAAATTTCCCCCCTTTTACCACAGATGATTTTAATTTTTACGGACATGTCCAATTCGTAAAAAAATTACGCGTAAAAATTCAAATCACCCTATTTTATGACAAATTCGTAAAAAATCACAGCAGTTAAATTACCCGTTATACGGTATGATCAATAGTAAATTTTATCCAGGATCTAAAAAAACAATGTTAGAAGTCTGCCAACAAATGCATAATTTTGCAAGATGATTTCTTGTAGACCCCACGTTTTCATTGAAAAATCACCAATTTTTGTAAAAGTGCGCATGCGTAGACTCCGAAAACGGAGTCCAAAATGCTTGCAGAAATTCACTTCCATTGACTCCATTTTGGGATTCCAACTAGACTAATAAAGAACTCTTTGTGAGAAGTATAAGGTGATATAGGGTTGGACAGGAGAAGAGTAATACTTAGCGCAGCGAGCGGCAGGCAAAGCCCGCCTCCCGAAGCAAGGATTAAAGGTAACACGAATATATAAAAAAATCAGTGAAAATGAGAGTTCAATCTGGGGTACTCTGTGCTAAAAAAAATTCTTCCAGCCCTGGGCGCTGCCAAATTGGCTGCCATTTTGTTTTTAAAAAGTTTGTTCGATCATAGATTGACTGACACTTATCGATGTTTATTGCCCCTAAATTTGATTAAAACTTTCCAATGTTTCAATTGAATGTAATTTTAATTAAAAGAAATTAAAATGAAAACCAGATAAGTTTTAATAGTGCTTTAATCAAGAAACAGGACTAGATCTATGTATGTCTTATCAAATTGTCAGATGGTAAATAAAAACATTAACATCATGGAACTGATCTTTTAGATGTACTGAATAAAGTATTCAATTTTATTACCAGTAGTTTACATATGAATTAATTTGATAACCAATGAAAGAGGAAATTTTAAAAATTTGGAATCACGTAACTCTCTTCGGCTATTTCCGAAGACAAAACTTGTATGTTTTACGCTTGATACATGATGTCATAATGTACACTAACCACGGGACGTTAAGTTAAACATTGGCTAATGATTTGAGTGGGCAACCAGGTGTTTCAAATGAATTTTGTTCTACAAAAATCAAACTGGGCTGTGTTAAATCTTCGCTCGGTTCAACGTCACACTGTTTACATATTATTGTTCACTATACTCTGTCCCGAGTTTTTGCTTCCACCACTTTTTGCTTGATATTTCAATAATAGTAAATACCTTTGTGCTCAAACTACATTCATCCACTAATATAAAAAATGTCCAGATTATCTGTTTTGAAACGCCCCCTCTACCGCTTCAGGTTTCAATACACATCCCGAAATTGAAAGTCTACGGAGATTTTGCATTGCAACAGCCATTAATAAGCCCGGATGATAACGTTAAAAATTTGCGCGATGTATTCCGAATGGAGAAAAGATGTAAACATTCCCCATTATAAATCTCCGTAAGGAATCTGTTTTCGTTCCTGTGAATTTTTCTGAGTGGAAAGGGATAATTGTTCAATGAAGATATCTTGGATATATTCCCTTTTAACGATTTCAACTGTATTTCTTTCACAGGTATGTGTAATTTTATTAAAAATCACCAAAAAGCGATGGAAGCAATGACTTTGGACAGACTGTAATAAATATATGAATTTTGCATATTTATAAAATTATGTTTTATGTACATAAAAATATTAAGATTTTGATGTACTTAAATGAAAATTTTAAAATATGCAAAATTCATTGCAACTTTAATAGTAAAAGAATATAATTCCTTTGTAAGTTTGTTGGTTTCTTATATGTCTCCATCATAGTTCGAATTTCCTACGACAAATTTCACATTACCAATATATATAACACGGATAAATCAATAATCTACCCAAAGCAATATTGTGATCAATATGTATGCGTAAAAAATACACGTGTAAGAATATAACGTTATACATTGTACTCACAAACTTTCCCGTCACTTCTGCTGTTTAAAATTAGTCCCTTTTTTTTTTTTAAAGAAGTGAACTAGACAAAGGGGACTAGTTTCTCGGTATGCACAAGGTAAACTAAGTCCCAATCATAGCGTTTTACCTTTACCATTTTATATCATGGGGCACCTGTCAATATGAATGTGAATAAAAGTACGATATTATCGACTTTGGTTTTGTACATTTTTAACAATAATTTGGCTCAAGGAAATTTTCTAGTCAAGTCTTCCATCATACTAGGTGGAAACTAGATTGGGGATCAACAGAATTCAATTTATTAGGTATTTATTTTTCAGTTGATCTCAATAAAATTGTTGACTTAAATTATGATAAACAATTACCAAAGATACTGGCATTGATTCAGCAATGGAATAGACGAATTCTCACTCCTATTGGAAGAGTAACCGTAATTAAACAAAACACTTATATTGCCGAAGCTCAATCATCTTTTTATCTCTTTACCAAACCCCAATAAAGAATTTTTGTCATCGTTGACCCAAGAACTAGATTTCTATGGAAAGCCAAGTGTGATAAAATCAAGCGGGAGGTTGTTACCCAAAAATATGTTAATGGTGGACTTAATATGGTCAATATTGATAATTTTTTAGTATCGTTAAAAAGTTCCTGGATACAAAAGCTCCTTAGAGGAGAACAATCATGGATTCATATTTTTTATGCAATATATGGTGACACTGCTGTCAGAAAAATTCTGGATTTTGGTGATGATTTTATTAAGAAGCTTTTAGATAAGACAACCAACAACTTTTGGGTTGATGTTTTAAAATCATGGCTGTATGTACTGGCATCTTATATTGGTAACTTGCAAAATTCTTACTAGGTTACTTCATCTCCTGTATGGTACAATTCTAAGATAACAATTGTTAAGAAAAGTTTGTTTATAAAATACTGGTATGAAAAGGGTGTAAAAACTGTTAATGATTTCTTAGATGATAATGGAACTTTTCTACCGAAAGAGATGTTTGAAAACAAATTTAACATTAGTCATGTATGTACAATGGAATATAATAGCATTATAAGTGCCATTGCAAAGTTTTTAAGACTTTTTAGTTTCACCAAAGAAATGTATTGTTATACTATTGGTCCAGTTATACCATTGTATTATGAGCCATTGTTCTTTTATAAAAAAAAAATGTACCAATATTATCTATAAAAATATTAACACTAAAGACAAAACTCTAGCTTCTGTTGTCAGATGGAACTCTGAAATGTCACTTAATGGTTATTTAGAAAAAACCACCAAAGATGTATTCAAACTATGTTTTAATGTGACCAAAGATTCTGCTGCTCACTGGTTCCAGTACTGTATAGGATTTTACACAGAATTCTCCCAGTAAAAAATTATCTGAAGAAGATAAAAGGTACTGATAACGATGATTGCACATACTGTGGGAATTCTACTGAAACTATTGAGCATATTTTTGTTAGTTGTTCCCATTCATTAGCTATGTGGAATCAGTTTAGTATTCACATTTATAATACTACTTCAGAAAGAGTTGGTTTCAATATATCAAATGTCATTTTTGGAAATTGTACTCATCTGGATACAAACATGGTTGTGAATTTCCTTATTTTATATGGAAAACTATTCATTTTTGGGAGTTGATTTTTAATTAACTCTCCTATGCAGTCACTCGGACAAACCGAAAGTGAAACAGTGTTTGGACATCAGCACAAATCATTGCTCCTGACAAGACTTAGGTCTTGAAAATAATTGATGAATTCGATGTAATGTATGCTAAAGCATTGTTTTACAAGTAAACTTATTTACAAATACCTTTAAAATAGTCAGATTTTAAATGGTACGAACAATTTAAATATTTTTTGTAGTCGTATGTATTCCTACGCCAGAGTTCAATATAGTCTCGTTTAACTCGACGCTCGGCTGTCTCCGTAAACCCTTGTCGGAGATTTACGGTGTCAGCCGAGCGTTTGATTGAACGAGACTAGACTTCAATATTGCTTGGATCCATACAATTTTCGAGAAATATTTTTACCAGTGAAACATAGTTTGATTGAATTAATTTTATCTTTAAATATTATTTAACATGATTCATGTGGAGGTTTCTCGACATTCTAGTCGAAAAAGTTCAAAAATTCATATAAAATATATTAAAAATATGCGTAATTCAAATTAGAAACTACGTATACATGTACTTGTCATGCAAAATAACTTATCAAATAAACATCGACAAAATCAACTCCCGTCAGTTCTTCAGTACTTTGATTTATTGTTATAAACAAAACAAACTTCCATGTTTATCTGGTTTATTATGTTACTTAAAAAGTGAAATATGAAATTGAAAAATGTATATCTTATAAAAATTCTGAAATGAAAATATTTGACAAAAGATGGACTTTGTGGAGGAATATTTTTCAAGAGTAGTAGCAATAAGGGAAGGGGATGGTGGTGAAAAGCCTAGCGAAATTTATTTTAAATCGAGGACTCCGCCCCCCCCACCCCACCAGGCCACGCCCTGAACCTGTTCGGGGCCCAAGGCGGCCCCATGTCGCCTCACTAGTAGAATATTAAGTCAAGCTATGCATGTGAGTTATAATTTTAAATGAAATGATTACAATTTTGGTGTAAATATGTACAAGATGGTCGGACAAATCCCCATTATTAACTAACAAGCTAGTTTTTGGAAAAAAGATTTATTAAATTATACTTGATTTTAGTGTTTATTTCGATAGAAAAAGCTTTGCAATATGTAGGTGGCCATACCACCTTAATATGGACGCTGTCTAACACTGGTTTTATTTGGAATTAATATAATTATTATGAAAATATAGCTAAAAAAGAATTTATCACGAATTAACGCGAATTATTTGCAAATTAATGCATAACTTTCGTGTAATCAAGATTTCGAACCATTATGATGAACAATGAATGAAAACTAATCCATTTTAGTTTTAAATAAAATGGATGTAATATTTCACGTACGTTTTACGTCGTTTTTTAATTTGGATGCGTAAATCAAAAATATATAATCTGTTTTAATATATAAATCATATTTGATAAAAATTCAAAGAAGTATTTATATCATGTTGAAATATTTATAGTAAATAAGGAGATGAAGCATCATTTTCGATTCTTTCGCTCATTCTTGTATTCGAACAGACATTCTTGAATTACTTTATTTTTTTCTAAAATAAATACAAATTCAAGCATGGAAAATCTTTAAAACCTTGGTATTGAATTGAAAACTACATATACTATTTATATGTGATAAATTTTTAATGACGAAATTATGCTGTTATTAATTTGAACAATACCTAGGAACAAGAGGCCAATGGGCCACATCGCTCACCTGAGCAACACTAGCCATATTAAAATCAGCTTTTTGGAGTCATATACAAAATACGTGGACAATGTAGTAGAATGATAATAATAAAAATATTGCCTTAAGTTTTGGTAGTATCGAACCCACAACCTAAAAGCCTAGTTATATAAGATTACTCAATGTCTTGTGGTCTAACCACTGAGGCATTTGAGTCACGATTAAATGCTATATGCGACTGTACTCTATAAAAGAGAGGGCATTGAAGTTCTCAAAAATGACACGATTTGGAGGTTTTGATATGCATATGTCAGTTTAAATTAACTGTTCCAATTATTTGACATATTTAAGAGTTACAAATCGATGTTATGTTGAATAGAAATTGTTTTAAATGATTTTTTAAAAATCAGATTTGTTGATATCTTAATTTTTCAGTATCTTATCCGTCCTTATATATGCATTTTACATGCCTTATCCAATATTTTCTAATCTTCTTTGCTATAATACTGTAAAATCACTAATATATTAAATCAACTTGATAGTTTACCGAGAGATAAAACGATTCTTTTTAAAAACGTGGCCTTAGTGTTGTAGTGTTGTATGGTAATATATCCAGGCACGTAGCATCGTTTTTGAAAGTGGAAGGGGGTGGCATACTCATCCAAGAAATCTTAAAAAGCCAAACAAGGAACAAAAAAAAAAAACCGACAACTTCCTAAAATCGAAAATCCGTGGGGGAATGGGGAGAGTGTGGTGGTGGTGGTGGCAAGGGGGGGGGGGGTTACTGAGGTGGCCAAGTGTTATATTTGTGTATTAAATAACAGAATACAATTTTTTCTAGAGGAAAAAAAAACGTCATAGTGGACGAACAGAATGGCTTCAGAAAGGATAGGTCATGTGTAGATCATGTGTTTACGTTAAATAGTTTATTACAGAACCGTACATTTACATTTGCTACATTTGTAGACTTAAGGAAAGCATTTCACTTTGTAGACCGCAACCTCCTTCAACACAAACTTCAGCTTAATGCCATAAATGGATGTATGTACAACGCAATAGCCAGTCTTTATACGGACACAGAATCACGTGTATCTATCAACGGTTACCGTGTTCGGCAAGGAGATAACCTATCACCCACTCTCTTGTCGATTTTTATAAATAACCTAGCTACTGAAGTCAAAGAACTCAACAAGGGAGTACAGATGAATAATGAGAAAATTTGTTTATTGTTATAATTATGCAGATGATATTGTACTTCTTACGGGAAATGAATATGATATGCAACATGTTCTAGATACTCTTGATAAATGGTGTATGAAATGGAAACTCAATGTAAACATTGCTAAATCCAGTGTTATACATTTCCGAAGACGTCAAATGCCTCGCACCAGCTTTAACTTTAGAATTGGAAATCAGCCATTATTATTCGTAGAACAATATATACATTGTAGATACCTTGGTATTATTTTTCATGAAACTTAAAATTCCAGGAAGCAGCAGAGACTTTGTGGAAGGGGGAGGGCGAGCACTTGGTGCAGTTATATCAAAAATACACCCATATAAAGATATTGGATTCAAAACATTTGAGTCATTATTTAATACCTGTGTTGTACATGTGTTGGATTACTGTTCTGGAGTTTGGGGATTTAATAATTTTTCATGTGTGGATGGTGTTCAGAATCATGCAATTAGATATTTTTTAGGATCACATAGATTTACTTCTCTTTTGGCCCTAAATGGTGAAGCTGGATGGCTCCCAGCTACGCAACGACGTTGGAGGAATATGTTCCGGATGTGGAACCGTCTGGTAATGATGGAAGAGGACGACTAACCAAACAGGCATTCTATTGGGATTACAACAACCATGGAACGTGGTGCACACAAATTGAGAATGTTTGTGAATAACTTAGTATTAGCTATGTGTTCTTCAACCAATTATCAGTCGATATGAAAGATATTAATCGAGAACAAGCTTAGTGAATACACACAAACTATATGGAATGAAGGACTACCTGTTTACCCAAAACTAAGCACATATATTACCTTTTAATCTAATTACAAGCTTGAACCATACATTGAGTCGAAATTAACGAAATGCGAGAGATCAACTTTTGTCTCTTAGCTCCTAACTATACTCCTAATTCCTCCTTTACAGGTTTCAAAAGCAGTATTCAATTGAACCAAACTAAACCTCCGTCCTATTTTTGCTTCGGCAAGAGACGACTTAACATCATACACACAAAACTTAGACATAACTGTATTTTAAAAATCGACCTTTTCAGAAAAAATATTATTGAAAGCCCTAATTGCCAAATCAAAAAACAAACAAACAAACAAACACACACACACACATACAAAAAGCATCATGGTAACGTTTAGGAAATGGAACCGTTTGGTTTCGTCCCCCGAATGCTTGGTTTTATTCAACCCGGACTGTCCCAGAGGTTATGCATCAACTGTAAACAAAGCAAGCTTCACAAATGATAGTGAACAAAATGTACACTGGTTTATTTTTTATTTGCCAAAACATTACTCATGTAAAGCGATGTCAAAGTCGTAAATACAATCATGTCCGCCTCGAGGTCAGGGGCGAAATAACGCGATACTTTTTTTATGTCATTTGTTTTGTTAACAAAATGATTGTTTATCATATTTTCATTAAAATGTGACTTATTTGACCTGAAAAACTATTACAATATCTATTATTATACACATACGTACTTAGCATAACAATTGCTTAAAAGCGTACACAAAATTTATTATAGAATCGGGCCAAGCAGCTTTAAGACGTTCACGGCGACGTCATATTTCGATTGACAGATTAGAGAGCAGAAAATTGTGGAAAAAAGGTAGATTATATTTGATTAAAATGTTATTGTGATTAATTATATGGTATTTTCAAAAGGAAATGTTTGTTATGTTATTTTATATATGTTTACCAAAATGAATGAAAAACACTGATATTCTTTAGTAAGTTTATTTCCCCAATATATTATTTTGCTAATATAGATATAATTGTCTTCATCCCAAGTACCAAATCCACCCTTATCCCCGCCTCCACCCCACCCTATAAATCGCCTTTATAAATTATAATTTTTGTTTAGGGGCAAGTTTCATCACCGACTGTTTCGTAGGAAATATTTAGGTACATGTATTATTGGCACGGATTTGTATAATAAGTTAAGAGAGTTTTAGTGTTACACCCTAGATCTATAGAAGCAGAAATGTAGCTCAAAAGGGAAAACTCTGATTCCGTCAACAAAATACTGTTCTGATATTCCTTAAAAAATACTTCAAATGCAGTGATTTGAAAATAAAACGCCTTCATGTTGATTTTCATTTCTTGCAGTATATTTAAAGTTCATTTCACGTGAGACGCCTTTTATATAACACAGAATGATATCCAAATAAAAAAACAGAGAGGTTACATGGGGGTGTTGTAATTTTATTCCGTGAAACGTAAACTGGCTTTAAACATGATACATACTTAAAAAAAATGACGATAACAAGCGCAGTAAAGCATACAGATCATAGTTATAGCAGGTTCAATTCCTTTTTGAATTGGATTTATAAGAAAGAGAATTGTCTTTGGATGCATGAAGTTTCAGCACAGATCACATTATTCAACCTTTTTCAAACAGGGGGTTGCGAATGACAAGCTCGTCAGACTCCTTCATTCCAAGAGTTCCGTATAGACCAGGACACTCCAGAACTGTGGTGACGTTCGGATTTTCAAAAATGGAAGACGTTTTGGAAACAACAGATGTTGGATCAGTGGTCTGAGTGGTCGCTTTTTCCTCCTCAATCATCTTCAATGCGCAATGTTGAAAATGGTACCGCTCTGCGCTGGTCGAAAGTTTCCAGTTACCTGGTTTTTGGTTAGCTGTTTCGTCAGGTTTTCTTGATTCCAGAAGGAGATCTGCCATCTTTTCCCCCAGATATCCCATCAGGATGATTACGACTACAACTCCAGCACACAGGAGCAGGGTTATGACAGTAGTGTGACCACCCATCTCCCGTTCAGTTTCGAGGGTTTGAAATATATCAGGCTCTGTACGCCACTCTTCGGAATCGGTCACCGACAGACGCCGGAAGGGTGCGCCTATGCATGATGGCAGCTTTATTGCTAGCCCAGCTAAAGTCAGACCAACAATTTCCACGTAGCGAATCATGGTTGCTGCTGCCTTATTTGCTATGCATTAACAAAGATAATGATTATGACGTCATAATGTTTTGTACGTCATGAAACCTATTGTGGCGTCATTCAATCGTGACGTAATGCTTACATGCGTACTGTGCACGAACGAACTCTGGCGGAAGTTTGGCGCTTTTATCATTTCTTTCAAATTATTTATTTTAAAAATTCCATAAAATGAATTTTTTCATAAAATTGAAATTGTCCCCAAAAAATCATAATGCCAGAAAAGGAGGTCATTCAAATCAAAATATCTTCCTATGAGTTTCAAGGCAAAATGGCCGCAAAATGAATATAGGGCCTATATGTGAATGTACATTTGAGTTTTGGTTTAGCAAGGGTCAGCAGGATGGGCGGGATACCTTATATTGGAACTGACTGTGTTTTATTACAAAACCCTTTGAAATCAGGCAGGTAGCATCGTTTTGAAAGTGTGTGTGTGGGGGGGGGGGGGGATACTCATACAAAAAAATCTTGACAAGCAGAAAAAAGGACAACTTCCCAAAAATCATGAAAATCCTAATCTGATGGGGGGGGGGGGGTGTTTGTATACATATAATTTCAATTCCTTATTTTACGTAAAAATCCTCAGAAACAAGTTAAGGGGGAGCAACTCCATAAAAATTCAAATGTTCATATATGTATATTAATTAAGGAAAGTATTTGCTGCGAGAAAAAGTGGGAGGGGCAGGCCCTATATTGTATGTCTATTGCCACATAAGCTCAGACGGATTTTACCGAAATTTAGAACCTCAAACCACCATCTTCCAGGCCAGTGGAGACCGGGAGATGGTACAATATTCCTTTAAACCAAAGAGCTAGTGTGTAAACTCTGTAACTCAGGTCAAATTGCTGACGAATTTCATTATATTCTTGAATGTAAAGATCTATTGACATTTAGACATAAATATCTCGATGATAAATACTGGTCAACGCCAAATGCTATTAAGTTTTGTAAACTTATGCCTTCTACCAATGTTACAATTCTGAAAAAATATGTTATTTTATCATCAAAATATACAGTCTGATATTATAGTCTGTCCTCCATTATTATACCTTTTCTTATTTTCATTGTATATATTGTATACTAATATTAGAGGCATGATACTTAATCATGAAACATTACTATCGCTTTTTGATTGTTATGTTGGTGGCATTATTAATTATGCTTCAGAAATTTGGGGCTCTCATAAAGGTAACAATGTTGAAAAACTGCACCTTGATTTTTGTAAGCAAACCATGGGTGTGAAAAGGTCTTCATTTAATGCTGCTGTGTATGCAGAGTTAGGTAGAATACCTCTTATTACAAAAAGGTTTTGTTCAATTTTAAAATTTTGGAAGGATGTGTTGTGTAGTAATAATTGTATTATACAAAAGTGCATTAACTGCGAATTACATGGACAAAAAAATTGGGCTTCTGATGTAAAGAAAATTTTAAATGAAATTGGGTTCAATGAAGTTTGGAATAAACAAACAATTGATTCACTAACTCTAAAAGTCATAAATCAACGAATCGTAGACCTGGCTAAACAAGATATTTTTGGTAAAATAGACAAATCGCAGAAATGTCATTTTTATAAATATTTAGTGGATGGATTTTATCTTCAATATTACCTTAGAAAGTCAATTCCTGTAAAATTTCAACAGTGTATATCAAAATTAAGATTGTCCTCTCATCGTTTAGCTATCGAAACTGGAAGGTACAATAATACACACAGAGCCCAAAGGAACTGCCTTTCATGTAAAAATTATGTTGAAGATGAATTCAACTTTATTTTAGTGTGTCCAGTATATATTGAATACCGTCAAAAATACATTAAAAAGTCTTTTTGAGAAACCATCGATGTTCAAGCTGTTGCAATTGTTTAATAACGAAAATTTTAAAGATATGTGTAACCTCGGCAAATACATTTATTATAGTATGAAATTAAGAAACGATATATGTAATTAAGGTTAGATGTTGTTCTTTTTTATTTTTTTCGCCTTTACTTATGTCAATTTTTCATATTTATGTATGTAAAATGTAATAGGGTCTCCTGTAAAATACCCACTTCTGTACTTTAACATGTTTAATTTGTAAAATTTGATGAGCTGCAAAGCTTTAAGAAATAAAGAATGAATGAATGAAAGTATAGTTATGCTTATTTACCATTTATCTACTTCGTATCTATTAATTTATTAAATGTACCTCTGACTTTTGAACAGTATATAATGATTGACCTCATGTACCATTTCATGGTTTTAGCGAATACACTGAATTGACATTGAGATCTGACCCAAGCGCCTATGAATACCTGTATACATTGAAATAGGTTATGAATAATCTGGAAAGTGCTATATTTTTAACATGCTTAATAGGGATAATTATATTAAAGTCAGACTGTGTGTGTGAATAGTATACAATGTACACGTCTATCATTGATTGTAATTTAACCGTGCTTAAATTACAAATTGAGCTCTGTAATATGTTAACATTCATAATATATTCATATTTGAAAACTATTACCGGCATTTTCAGAGCCATAAAAAATATCAATAGAACCCAATAGAATTCAAAAAAATCACTCAAACCGTCTCTATTACATTTAATGTACACGCATAAGGACCATACAGTTGTGTTATTCACAACCCAGTGTCCACACACAAACATGCAATATTTGGGAATGGGGCACATGCATTAATACAGGAGACTGCATAGATCATGCAGACTAAATGAAGTAGTATCCTAGTGCACTCAGCGCGCGCATGTGTGGAAAGAAGGGGGGGGGGGGGGTATAGGGATGCGAGAACCACCTGCTATATCGCAGGACCGGTTTTATTTTTGAACAGAAAACAACCTGTATGCATAAACTTTGGCTACGTTTTCTCTATATTGATTTCCCTTTGAAAGTCTTTTAAAGTTATTTGTGGCCTCGAATAGATTCATTTTATCAGCGTTTGTATGCAAATTGATATGTTCAAAGACTAAGTGTGGCGTTTGGCAATGTTGTATCGATACGGGTCGACATAGCTCAGAGGTCTTCGTCGCTTTGTGAAGTAAAGGTAGGTACATGTATTTTGTATATTTATTTCCGTAATCTAGTTGTCCTGGCAACCGAATCATAAAGTTATATTAAAATTTTAGGTCTTGCATATTGAGTTTTATTAATAGATCATAAAACATCAAATTTGATTAGGTTTTGATGAAATTTTCTCGAGTCAAACTCTCTGTAAGGTAAATATGCATTTTATGTATGAATAAAAACTACTTCAAAATAAAAATTGTTGCATGCTTGCTTCATGAGTTTTAGATGAGCCATTAGTGCTTGGTAACAATCTATTTTCAACCATAGTTTTCTTGAAGATAAATTGCATGTTGCATGCCGATATGTTAAGATATTTATTCAGCGGCAAGATATGAGTTGAGATGGTGACATGGGCTCAATTTGTAATGGAAATGTACACCAAGTTTGCAATTTATTTGGCAATGCATGGTGATTCCCGTTTCAGATAATCACTAAAATAAACAGATACAGAACACACAGCAAACGATTTCACTTGGGCCTATAGCTGGGTTTTGCTGAACATTTGTATAGATAAATTGGTAAATATTTAATTCTGCTAAGTGTATTATATTATACATATGAATGAACCACTATATGTTTAATTTGTAACTGAACATTTGGCCAACAAAGGCGAAATTAATCCAGATATTACTTCAATAAACGACACTATTATTATTCAGATTTTTTTCTTGTATTATATAATTGGATAGGAACGTTTAAATGATCAAACAGAAGTAGTTGAATGCCCGTGAAGACTTGGATTACTGGGTAGTTTGACATTCAATCGACATGTGTAACCCACGTCTCGAATGAAAAAAAAAAAAAGAGAGATAAAGATTCAAAAGAAAGTAAAAACGCCTTATCTGCTTTTCTTAAGCTAGTATATGATGAGCGATTGATTTCTGTACCAAACGGTTTTGATTTTTTTTTCACCAGGACAAATAAATCAGAAACTATGGTGTGACTGAGGCCCTAGAAGACAATGTCGGAAATTGGACAGAGACGCCCACCCTACAAGGCGGAGTTTGAATCTTCGGAACTCAAACATCGAGCGGAAAGCGAACTGCTCGTCAAGCTGGGAGCGAAAGAGGAAGAGGTAAATATAGCGGTTTATAGATATATGAATTTTTCTTCAAACAAAGTGATAGAGCAGGAGTTTTATTTCATGGGTTTAATATTTCTGTCCATGAGTAGCACAAAATACATTGAAATTCACTAATTTATGTAATTACTCAATAAGTTATAAAATTACAAAATGGTGACGGCAAGCTCAGAAAATGACGACAAATTTAATAAGTGACGTGTAGCGATGCTTCACTCGGTTAGTCATCGATACGCCGTTTATAAGGTACCTCGAATTGATTGTATATCAACCGTATATGTTTTGTAAATCTAAGATTGTGGTACGTATTTTCCACTAGTTTGACTGGCACCCGGACATTCTCTATCGGCGGCCGGAGCGCCCCCGGTCAAGCATAAGTCTGGATTATCCTCTTGATCTTAAAGTCGGTCGACCCAAAACGGCAGGGGCCATTCAAAATAGTACGTATCAAGTTCATTAAATTTTCTCCTTAATTAAATGTTTCTTTATGGTTCAACAGTATTTTTCCTGATCATATATACAGTATCGGTACGTAAAATGCAACTTTTGTGTGGAAACATTGACAATTTCATGGTCTTTTGTCCAGTTCTTTAAGATGTCATCATGATCGTATGGGCATCCTTTTTGATTTACGATTCAGAAACCTAAATTCTTTTAAAGTCGACCAAACTAGAAGAACGAGTACACGCCTTGGATTTGTTCGGACAAGCGCTAACGAGTTATAGTAACAATCCAGAACTGTCTAAAAAAAATTTTTTGTGATTGCAGGGAACCCGTGGGTTTGTGACAATCCTGCCCTCAGACAGATGACACTGGTGAGTCAATCAAACAGCTACCGCAAAGCATTGGTTACTTATCTCAGTCTTACAGACTATATGTGTGCATGCACACCAACTAATGCACCAGTCAAATATTACTTATGGTTGATAAATCACAGTGAGTTTTACTTTTTGTGAACAAAACGCAAGGTTTTCTCAAATAAGTAAAGAACCTCCTGTAATAGTTTATAAAAATCGCATAATAAATCACGTTACGATTACAATGGAATTAATATGCGAAAGTTTCAAACTAGTTTTTAAACAAGTGAAAAGCTGTCAATGTGAAAGCAAACCGGGTTTTCTTTTATGTGAACTGTATCCATACTCCATGTCAACCCGTATTCAGTGAAATGGTGTACCCTATATGCTATATTTTGCCAAAAAATGACTAAGTTCAAAAGCTGGTATTTTTTTCATGAATAATCAGAAATCAAAATCCTAGCAATATGCACACCTCTGATATATGTGCAATTGATCTGCAAAAGAACAACTTCCTATCTTGAAAACTGTAGGAGGAGTTATCCGTACAATGAGGGTACCCTATATGCAATATTTTGCCAAAAAATGACTAAGTTCAAAAGCTGGTATTTTTTTCATGAATAATCAGAAATCAAAATCCTAGCAATATGCACACCTCTGATATATGTGCAATTGATCTGCAAAAGAACAACTTCCTATCTTGAAAACTGTAGGAGGAGTTATCCGTACAATGAGGGTACCCTATATGCAATATTTTGCCAAAAAATGACTAAGTTCAAAAGCTGGTAATTTTTTCATAAATTATCGGAAATCAAAATCCTAGTAATCTGAACACCTCTGATATATGTGCAATTGATCTGCAAAAGAACAACTTCCTATCTTGAAAACTGTAGGAGGAGTTATCCGTACAATGAGGGTACCCTATATGCAATATTTTGCCAAAAAATGACTAAGTTCAAAAGCTGGTAGTTTTTTCATAAATTATCGGAAATCAAAATCCTAGTAATATGCACACCTCCGATATATGTACAATTGATCTGCAAAAGAACAACTTCCTATCTTGAAAACTGTAGAAGGAGTTATCCGTGCAATGGGGGTACCCTTTTGGCAGCCGCCCGCCCGCCTTTTTCACCATTTCAATTACCGGATTTTTCCGTTGGAAAACCCGGTTAAATGCGCAACACGGATATTATTTAATAAGGAATTCAAAAAGTCTTATGTTTTACACAGCAGTAGGTCTTATTTTAATTGATAAAAAATTTACGACGAATAAAAGTTTTAAAAAAAAGTATCTATGTATGGTTTCGATACGATGATAAAATAATCGGAAAGTTATATCTTTGTATGCTTGAACTATGTACTTTCCATACGCAAAATTCTTTACCAAAAAGGGTTTCGGTTGAAGACTGTGGATAAAAAGCTAGATAATTTCTAATTTCTAGGTCTTATTCAATATACCGGGCAGCTATGGTTTTTTAACCAACAATATAATATTTGCCTACTTTCGTTCTTAAATTGACGTTTAATTTCATTATTCTATGTTAAGATTTCGGTATTTGTTTTGTTTTACCAGGTGTCGCGCCACGGACCAAGAGCCAGGTTTCTGAACAGAGCTCAGTTTTCAGACGTACAGACTACCTACGTCCGGGTTCCATACAGGATGTAGAGATGACGTCATCTGGGGAGATTTTGCTCCCAATCAAAACTTTCAGAGACCATCTGATAATAGACCTGTGTCTAAATGTTTAATTAATATAGATGTAACTTGTAAAATACTTTCAATAATCAAGTGAACTTGTTGCTAAGGGCTTGTGTACTGGAATGGTATAGCCTTGTATTATTTAAGACTCGTGCATTTAATCAAAATCTCAAATATATATAATGTTTGATGCAAGTCTGATTCCAGTCTATGGTTCTTAGCTAGCCAACTGGTCACTGCCAAGAGACAGCGTGACGTCTTATGCAATAAATAAAGGACTTAATGCTACACGTTTCGCATCATCAGGAACTGCAGTGATACATCGTGTGGAATCATACTTTATGCTTATATAATGGATTGAAAAAAATGTACACATACGATTTTTTATGGAAGTTGGTAAATATATAAGGAAAGATAGTGGTACTTGTTTGTCCATACAATATAGCTTCTGGTGGGTTTCTATATCTTTGGTTCGATTAAATATATTAATACGCAGTGAACATTCATTGAAATATTCGAAAAACTATACACAGATCTTTATACAGATACTGTTATCATTATAAGTACATTTTTACCACAGGCATCTGACGTTAAAAATATTTCTTTTTAAGTAAGAGAATTCTATGAACTATAATTACGTAATAGCATTAGTTCAGGGAATTATCTTATGATAAAAAGAAAACATTTTGACGTCAGATGTCTGTGGCTTGTACCGATATGAAAAGAAAGCCAACGCGGGCAGGCACACATACCTCACGCTCCCACATTACCTGGCATTATGTTCCACATTATGAACAGCAATACATGCATAAAATATACATAACTTCCAAAAAAAAAAAAAGAAATCCGAATTTCACGCAAATAAGCACATTTACACAATACATGTTTAAATAATCGGTAGATTTTAAAACAAGACTTCTGATTATCAAGTGCATATATTTAAATATATTCCAGTACTTTAAAATCTTCAATCTTAACGTCAACCCTCTCCTCAAAAAACACCCGAAATTTAATGATCGAAAATTTCTATACTAGCGTTACAGTAAAGCCTGCTTTACAATGCATTTCCACCCTTATTGACAGACGTATACAATTAAAATTATGTGCGTGATGGGTTTTCATACGTACTCGAATGGGTTTTGGGTCACGTGGTCAGGTAAAATAAATAGTAGGACCATGCGGTGGCGTGGCACTCTAAGCTCGCTCGCTAGAAGAAGTAGTTAAAATGACTGCAGATTACATGGAAAGTGTTGATTTTTGGCTGACAGATGGGTGTTTAATATGTGTTTTTGTGTATAAATAAAATAACGCTAGCGAGCAGCGTACCTATGTAGTACTTGTTGGTTTTATTTATTTAGCACTTTATTGTTTTATATTCGGACGAACGTAGTGAGGGAGAATATAAATGAAATTAACTGCATCATCGACATAGAAAAAAGCCAACACCACAACAACATGTACAATGCATATCGTTTAATCTTGAGGTATTTTATTCCGAACAACCATATTTGTTAGTGTAATACTAACTGATGCAAACATCAATCTAGTAAAGAGATAAAGATTTGCATGCAAAAATGTACAATATCGCTTAAAAACAGCGTCAAATTGTATATCAAAACAAATAACTGACAAATTGTGCATGTCATGGAGGCAAAATGAATTTCCATATACATGTATCACAGTCGCTTTTCCCCAGGAATGTTTTTTAAATGGTCAGCCACAGCTACCGTCCTTCCAGCCATCTCGCCATCTCTCGTCCACGAGGCTACAGTCGAACTCTGGCTTCCCAGTCTTTCTGTTCACTTGATTATGCAATCTACACATCCACTGAGAAAGTTCCTCACGCGATGATGTCTGTGGTTTGTTTGTTTTTAGCCTGGAAAAAGGGAGAGGAAATTACAGAACATTAATTAGATATGAGACGTTGTTTTAGACGGCCTTGACAATGCTCTGCTTTAAAAAACTCTTACTCTTTACGGAGATCCTCGGCACAATAGTCACAGGGGAAGAATTTCGAGAATAGATGAATGAACTGGGACATGTCGTTCTGTTGATTGGGCGTGGGTTTGTCGGGGTAGTAAGCCGCCATGGTGTGGAGGAATGCCCAGGTACTCCGGCCCAGACTATCCTTGTCTAGCGGACAAGGCTTCTCTTCCTCTTTCTTCTTATTTTCCATTTTTTTCTGGAAGGAAAACAATTCAATACAATATTGCACTATATTTAAATCAACTGGGTATTTCATTTGTATTTTTCAAACATTTCGCAAGAAAATCAAATTGCTTTCATCTGAACGTAATGGCTGCAAGGTATACAACTATACTGAATTTTCACATTTGTTCTTGTAGCATTTGTGCGATACGTTTCTTAATTGGTTGACAGTTTGCATGTGCTATGAACTATGAAACGTGTGTCTAAAAATTTCGTGATCTCAACAAAACAGAAATAAGGAACTAGGTTCAGTAAGTTACGCATCTGGCAGATGCTTATCGCACGCGTATTATATCAATTTACAGTGCGTAATTAGCAGACAAATTCTTAAACAAAAACAAGAGAACCAAAAGAAGGCAACTAGTTTATTTACATTTTTACATAGTAGTTTTACTCATGTAGGTAAATATTAATGTCTCCAAAATCTTTTTTCTCCTGATGATGGTTATTCAATTTTTCAAATGATGTGAACTTATCATAGATAATAATATAGATGTAAAGAAAAATGAAATTCACTGCAGACGTCTCGGAGAGCGCATATCATAAAACTCGAAGGTCGCCAACTCATTATCATGGTCAAATCAAAATGGCAAAACCACGCAGTCATATAGTCTACAGCCCCGCAAAACTCCCGTTAATTTTAAATCGATTAAATTAAATCTGTAGGAGTCGGTCGCTCTGTGTGACGGGTGATGAACCCAGCAATAGGGATACCAACACAATGGTTACATATCTTAAATAGTTCAGAAAAACCACTCTACGCCCACCTATCATTCTACCTTACGTCTGCAAAAACTAAATTTCAATATGCAAAATACACTAACTACCAAATAAATGAAAGAGGTGAAGAAAGGCTTGCCCGTTAGCTCTAGCGTGAAGATCCGATAGTGACTCGTCTCATTGACAGAAGGGGATTGTACGATTGTTTACCTTCCTTTTTCTCTCTCTCAGATTTTTTAAAATTGAATTTTACTATTTACTTTTATTCCTTTTAATAGATTTGACACCAATATACCGGAGGCGCTCTGCATGGCTTGCTTTGTGGATGATATCATTCCGCGCGGGGATTTTACGTTACGTGGTACCCGTGTGTACAACTAGATGTCCGTTTTTTTTTTGTCTGTAAAGAGACCAAGGTGTGCATGCTTATTCCAGAATCAGTCCGGGAATTCACAGCCATTACTCAACGTCGGTGTAGGTAATTACTAAAAATGCATGACAACTTAAATCAAATATAGTAACAAGGGAGATATAGAAATACTACATATATATAAAGTCATTCTGTCGTTTCAAGACATTATTCTTCAACAGCTTGAAGTCATTCGTTAATGACCATGCATTCTTTTGAAGCCTCCTGTTTCCTCTTAATTGCATACCTTTTTCTAGATTTCCAGGTGTGTTTAAACTTTACAATGACTGATATTTTATTAATGCATTGCATAACAAAAACTTATCCATTTTGAAAAAAAAAACCGTCTGGCATCACTTTCAATTTGTTGTATTTTTCAGATTATAGCATACCCAACAAACTCTTTGGATAATAACAACACACGTAAGTGCTTTGTAATCTTTAAATTCTTTGGTTCTTATTGATGATTATATATGATAGGACAATGATGATATATATGATTTTTATGATGATGATGATGATGTTGATGATGACTTTTTTTTTCTAGTGAGAACTCTAACCCACAGTCCTGTTGCCTTACTACAGTATAGACATTCCAAGAAAAAACATGGTAAATGAGTTGGATATATGTTGGAATACATTGTACTTATTCACTTTTTGTGTACCGTATCTAGGCACTGTTTACCTTCAATCTTTCATCCATAGGAATTTTAAGCTGGACACAAACTGAAAAGAACACTTACGTACATGGCGGGGTAGATCTGTCAGAGAACAAGTATTTGGTGCTGCCATCTACTGGTTACTATGATGTACAGACCAGAGTGCAGATGGATACCTATACAGTGGATATGCAGCCTTCCAAGGAGGTTTTAATAAGACTTGCTGTGAATGTAATGGCCATTGATGGCCACGTAAAAACTTTGATGGAAGAAAAATTCATCCTTGGACCAAAGCAGATGTTTGGAAAGCAACTGGGGCCAGTTACTTTCAAATTGCCGAGTGGATGTGCAGTGTATGTTGTGATGAATGGCCGGGAGTATATCAATCCCAGCAAACACAATACATTCAGCATCAGAAAATGGTCTGACTAAATGTTGGACTCCACATAATCTCCATGTTTGGAGAGAGAGAGAGAGAGAGAGAGAGAGAGAGAGAGAGAGAGAGAATATGAATAGATGTACTAGCTTGACTTCTGTGTAAACTGGAATGCAATGTTTGAATTCTATGTCTTTCATGTTTATAATGGCAGCAAAATAATGTCCTGTGATAATAAAGATTATTTTCCTAGTTGTTTCTTTGGCTTGACTGTTATACTAGCTAGGCTTGTTCAAAACATGTGATCGGAGCGAACCACCCAGTACCGTTCAGAAAAGAAATGGAACCGAAAAGGATACCAAGATAAACGTTAGATACATGTTTAAATTACATGAATTGCTGTCCAAACCTCTTACCCATGCAGGGTCTGATCATGGATATCATAATTTTGTTGGAAAATATCATTTCTTGTTTTACTACCTGCAGAGTTTATCTCAAAGATGTCAAGGAGTAGAGAAGGAAATTTTAAAAGATTATCAAACTTTTCAATGCTTAATATTGCTTTTAACAATATTTTAATTCTTAATTTTGAATTTAAAAGAAGGAATTTTTACATGCTCAGAAAATCTTGCTTATAGTGTAAATTATTAAACTTAATAAACATTAATTTTAAAATAGAACTAGTAAGTACCGGTAATATTTTCTGCGGTACCGAGATTAATTATAAATAGTTATGATTCTTAGAATTTACTTAGAATTTTCATATTTTTGTTGCAAATTACCTGCACTTCCCTGGAGATGGCATGCATTTTGCAATTTTGACATGGTATAGGACACAAGTTTCCAGAGATTTTTCTATCTCATAGATTTTTGATTTCTGTGGGTTTTTTTTGGCTGGTCATGTCGTCAAATAGTTTGTTTAAAAAAGGGTAACTAAGACAATGGTTTTTCGTATTATATTTACATGATACCTTTTCGTATTGTTCACAGTTTAAATAAACTATAAAATATAAAATAAATATATTTATAAATTATGAACCAGGAAAAAATAAGGTACAATGAAAAAAAAAATACTGCTTTTATCATTAAAGCTGCTTGGTCCGATTTTATATCAAATTTTATACACGCTTTTAAACAATGGCTATGCTTAGTATATGTATAATGATATACATTGCAGTAGTTTTACACGTCAATTATGCCAAATTTCAATGAAGAAAAATGTGTACAAAATTTGCTAACAAAACAAACGACATTAAAAGGTACCGCGTTATTTCGCCTCATGTTAAATTTCACCCCTGATGACGAGACGGGTATGGTTGTATTACGACTTTGACATCGCTTTAAATAAAGGCCGAAATGATCAGACAAATTACAAATAAACATTTGTACGTTTTGTTCGCTAATATTTCCAAAGTCTGCTTTCTTTACAATCGATGCATAGCATGCGGGTTGAATAACCCCAATCATTCGGGGGACAAAACCAAGCGGTTTCCTTTTCTAAAAATTCCTGTGATGCATTTTGGTTTGTTTTTTGGTTTGCCCAAAGAGAAATTATTTTTATTTACTTTGAATATTTCTAACTTTGAAAGGAGACTGATTCTGCTGGTGTAAATAGGAGAAAGTCCATAACTTTCTAAGATAAATGATTTGTATGGAAAACATTTTGATACTGTAATAACAAAAAAATCGGACCAAGCAGCTTTAACACTTTTGACCAAATTAAACACAAATTATATTTTACATACTGATCAATTCTCTCAAAAAGTAAAGAAAGGTTTAAGGGAATCAAGTCTTTGTATTTTGGAAGAATTTTTTTTAACTTAGAAATAATATGGAATAATTATGTAATAATCTAATAATTATAAGATATGTAATTATCTCTCTCTCTCTCTCAAAATGAAAAAACTAAATAACACAAAGTTGACAATGATGCAAGGAATGTGTAATTCTTGCCACAGGGGCTTGGTTGTTGGATAGTGAAGTGCTTAATTATTTGTTCCCGAAGAAAGAATTGATTAAGATTGGTAATCTTAGATGTATTTCTGTGTATTGCATTAAATATATACACTGAAACCCCCCGTTTCAGTCATGTTAAAAAAGTGTATTCAATGTACATTAAAAAAAGTAAAGGGACGACACTCGCCATCTTGGATTAATAGTGGGTCCTCGTTTCAAGCTATGTTTTAAACAAGTTCTTCCGTTTCTCCAACGATTTCTGACGAGATCTAGGTTGGAAAATGTTAAAATTACTTATTCCTATCGTCTGACTACATCTGTATGCTGCATAATAAACACATCGTTCCGAGATGTACTAGATACTCGCCAAACTTATCGAAAGCAACGGAAGTTGATGCAAACTCTCCATGTAATCACTGAGGAGATCCGAAAGCATTGGATAAACCAAGAGGAATATCTTTTCACGGAATTTTTGCTCTCTCTAGATTTATCATACATTTTCGGAATATCTCAGTGATTATATAGAGAATTTACGTCACTCAAAAGTAAACTTCCGTTGCTTTTGATAAGTTTGGCAAGTATGTAGTACATTTCGGAATGATGTGTTTATTATGCAGCATACAGATGTAGTCAGACGATAGGAATAAGTCATTTGAATATTTTCCAACCTAGATCTCGTCAGAAATCGTTGGAGAAACGGAAGAACTTGTTTAAAACATAGCTTGAAACGAGGACCCCCTATAAATCCAAGATGGTGAGTGTCGTCCCTTTACTTTTTTAAATGTACATTGAATACTTTTTTTTAACATGACTGAAATGGGGGGTTTCAGTGAATTTATTTATTGCAATACACAGAAATACACATAAGATTACCAATTTTAATCAATTTTTTCTTCGGGAACAAATAATTAGGAAATTAACTATCCAACAACCAAGCCCCTGTGATTCTTGCTGGGCTCGCCACAGCGGCGTAAAATATTAACTTATTCTAGATAATGACCTCAACATGTTTCAAATACACACATCATTCTTGACCTATTGTTACTTATCACTCGAATAATACCTACTTCAATTTTCTTTCCCTGCATTTTCATGAATGTAGAAAAATCAAAACATGTTCTGGACGTGCAGGGTTTACTTGCAGACCCATAATCTGTTTGATCTGAGTCGTCCTCTCTGGGCGCAGCCATCTTTGGTGTCTCAAGCTATTAGAAATTTGTACGTGGAATATTTCGATATACCTATAAACAATCATAACCAATAAATGTATGATGTGAAACAAAACAGATTAAATAGAAAAGACACTCATAAGCTATCCCTCCTCAATTCACAAGGCGCTCATTAGTTTTCTATCCTTAATTTACATGTTTTATTGGTCCCGAAGTTTAGGTCATTATACAGTCCCCTAAGTTTACACGAGTGCGGGACGGTTCGCCCCTAAAGACCTTTCGCGCTGAGACGTTTCGCCCCGAGATGGTTCGCGCCTATTAATTATGTGGTAACAGTAAATTGATATCAGCATGGAGAGCCTCCAAATAATGAGTTATAACACCTTAGGGTAATTAGAAATTTGATGAGACACATAATTATGATTGCTTGATTTAGATGTTTTGCGGCTTTTAATTATGTGGTAACAGTAAATTGATATTAACCTACCATTGAGAGCCTCCAAATAAGTTAAGGTCAAGATCTAGTAAATGTAAGGTGCCTACAGGTTTATGAAATTCAGGATATAAATTCTTTTAATGATGCTTCATATTTATTTCTTTATTTGATAGGGTGTACCGGGGCTTAAATTTTTGGAAAAAAACAATGAAAAATCATGTTTTAAACAATCGTTTTCTATGCAATATGAAGGATAAAAGTAACAAATCTCGGAGTTTTGTCCATTTTTGACCAATGAAATATATCTAGAATGCCTACCGTCTCTCCAAAAACGGCATTATACAATACAAGCTCTTGACCTCCTCTTTAAAATGATGTCATATAGAATATAGGTACCGGAATTACTTATCCCGTGATTAAATATAGAATGTCAAAATATTGTTTTATTTTACACACAATTCTTTAAAAGCCGTAAAATACGGGAAAAAAATTCATCAAATCAATTATGACGTCATAATAGTTCTAGCACCAAAAAGACTGTCTGGAATCATTTACTAGATCTTGACCTTAACACCTTTGGCTAATCAAATTATTCTAATATATATATATATATATATATATATATATATATATATATATATATATATATATATATATATATATATATATATATATATAAACATCGGATTATATAAATAGTTATAAATTTTTATATGATGAATTATGATATATTTCATATTAATATTTACTCATTATATTTACTCAAATTATAATATTTTGTATAAATGAAATAATATTTCCTTCACAATGATTTAGAGATAACACCTGGATAAAACAACAAAACTAGGCAAAATAAATATTCCTTTTTATTTTCATTGTTTTCAACTGCAAACTGCAAACATGAATACATAACACATACATAATCAATATCGTATACAAACATGAATAAGGAGGTTATCTCAACACAAACACAATGTTTCACAGAATCACAGTACATCACAGTACATCACATCACACCTCAAACGTCGAACACACCAGCGTAGATAGATCCGCAGACCTTCACGAAATGGGACGCGGTGATGATGTCCTCCATGTACCTGGCTGCCGCATCTTCAATCTTCTTCTGGGTGGTGGTCACTATCTGCCTCACGTTCCTCTCCAGGTCACATGCGGCGATCCTTGTCTTCACCAACTCTGCTTCCCTCAGCAGCAGGGGGATCAGGTGATATAAAGGAAGAGAGAGTCCTTGGGCCTTCACGTTCATCCTGCGATCCCTGAAAAAAATAATGAATAAACACAGACTTATCAAACTAGCAGGTTTTTGCAGCAAAATTAAATTATAAAAAAATACAGCTCATATTGCTTTAACAATAACTTATAACAAATTTATATTACTTACCAGACATTCTCAGATGAATCTTTCAACTTCAACACTGAATTGATGATGATGAAAATGGAGAAGGGATCTTCGCATATGTAGCCGCTAGTTCTCATAATTAACACCCGTCTCATAATTAATTTCTCCTCTTTAGCTTGACATGGAGAGCCTCCAAATTAGTTATAATATCTTAATTAGAAAACCGATTCAGACACTTAATAATGATTGCTAAACAAACATAATTATATTTGAACGTGGATAGGATAATCGCTTTTTACATTATTAAACTTATCAGTGAATGTACCACATTAAACATGATCATTTGTAGATATGTTTTCAATAAAGTCAAGTATATATATATATATATATATATAATATTTGCCTGAAAACATCGCAATATATATATAATAAATAATATAGGTGCGAAACGTCTCAGCGCGAAAGGTCTTTAGGAGCGAAACGTCTCAGGGCGAAACGTCAATAGGGGCGAAACGTCCCGTTCCCAGTTTACACGATCCCGCAAAGTGAATTATTCACTGAATAGTCTGAATATCAACAATGTCAAAGGAAACGGGAGGAGCGAAGAAGTATGGACCTGCAAATAATCCATACGAGTTCACAATGCGAAATTATTTAGCATATCTCAAACCTGCAAGTAAGCTTCAAACTTTTTGTTTACCGAAACAAATAAGAATAGTTGGAAAAACGAGGAAAAGTACAATAGTTCGAATTTTCTCAATTGTAGCTCTTTTGGACTTGTGAATTCATTACAGGTGTTAATAGTATAATATGCATTTATATATCATATTTATATCACGGTTAACACAATGTAGTTAAAAGCTAGACCCCCAGACCCCCTTCTACTTTTTTATTTCTTCCTTCTACAGTCTACTTCAATTTTTATAGATATGGCCAGAAATTAGTCCTGACTTTTACCCCATTTCATTTGTAACCAGTAACAAGGCACTGTTTTCTGGTGACAAAAGTAACATATATGACAAAACTGATTATTTTCTTTCCGCTGGATGGTTTAATTTCATCCAGTAACAATGGTTACAGCTATATTCTATTGGTGACAAAAGGTAACAGAGGAGACGAGCCTTTTTCTGTTTAGCAGGGGGTCTTATTTTATGTGGTTACATTGGTTACAGCTATATTCTATTGGTGACAAAAGGTAACAGAGGTGACGAGCCTTTTTCTGTTAAGCAGGGGGTCTTATTTTATGTGTTACAATGGTTACAATGGTTACAGCTATATTCTATTGGTGACAAGAGGTAACAGAGGTGACAAGCCTTTTTCTGTTTAGCAGAGGGTCTTATTTTATTTGGTTACAATGGTAACAGCTATATTCTCTTTGTGACATAGGGTAACAGAGGTGACAGTCATTTTCATGATTTACAGGGGGTCTTTTTTAAATTGGTTACATTGGTAACATTGGTTACAATGGTTACCTAACCCTAATCCTAACCCTAACCCTAAACTAACCCTAACCTTAAACTAACCCTAATCCTAACCCTAACCCTAATCCTAACCCTTACCCTAACCCAAACCTAACTCTGTCTTGTAACCAATGTTACCAGTAACCACTGTAACCTGTCACAGATACATCAAAGTTTGAAAATCATTCATAATTAAACATTGTTACCGATGTAACCAATGTTACTGGTTACAAATAGAAAGGGGTAAAAGTCAGGACTAATTTCTGGCCATATATGAATTTTTAGAGACAACCCTTTATGCATTAACATTACATGCTGATTCTTCAACATTATATGCTGATACTTCTTCATTATATTTATTATATGATACCTTATCATTACATGCTGATACATGTATTTTAACATTATATGTTGATACTTCTTCATTATTATATATGCTGATTCGTCTTCATTATATGCTAATATGTCTTCATTATATGTTGATACTTTAAAGGGACAGTAAAGCTGAAAACACATTTGTGTTTAATTTCAGATTTACCCATTGTATTGTTAGGAAATAAGAAATAACGTCGATTTTGACAGTTTAAGTTCATAAAAATCCCTTTCTCATACCTAATTAATGTAATTATGAGCTTCCGGACATCTAAGGGTCGTACAAACTGGATTAATCTTAAATTGTTCATTTGTACCACGTGGATTTTGATTGACAGTAATTGACACGTGCTGAAAACTACAAGATCTTCGTCCGACTACAGTCATCATGGAATACTATCGAGGTAAAAGGGACTCTCTAATGGGAACAAGTCATCACTTTCTTGATGATTTAATGATAAATGGTTTACCAATTTCAGTTCATTTAAAATGAACAGACATAAATACTTGAAGGTCAAATAATAAGGAGCCTCACTTAAAAACTATAAATATAATATAGTTTGTAGCAACTTCTGTGATAAAACCACAAAATACATGCTTACAAAATAATAATTCTGGTTATTTTATAATATTTCTTTTAACAAAACTGTCAAAAAGAATCTTCGCGAGCCCAGCATGTGTTTTGTTTATAGTATATACGCATACATAATTTTATAGAAGGCTGAAATTGTAACACGTTGCGATGTATATATTTATTGGTTATACATAATTATCAATTTTAATGAAATAATTAGATTTATTTCATGGAGAACTTTTTTTTGAAAGCTTATACTTTTATGAGTGTAGAAAATTTTTTCTAGTCGGTTTTTAATAAGATGCGCTGTACTGTCTTTTTAACATTACATGTTAATATTTCAAAAAAAGATTGTATTTCAGTATGCGTTGGTACTAAATTAGCAATAGGCAGCAGGATCGTGATTTCGTAAAACTCAGGGATATTACAAAGAAGAGAGTATAGGACTAAATTCAAACTACTCAACAATTCAACAAGTTTCATTTATGTTTATTTCCTTATAGAATCAAAGTACTGAAGTACTGAAAGCCGGGCTTTTTTGGTGTGTCTTTTTGCATATTTTGTAGTTAAGACTGAAAATCTCTCTCTCTCTCGATCATGCCTGTCTGCAAAGCGTCAGAGAGTGACCAAATTTTGTAAGCGGCTATATACAAAAATATGTCTGTCTAGAAGAAAAAAGTTTAACAGTTGCTGCCTTGAATTTTGCAACAAGCGTTATATATTCAATCCCCGTTTCTTCAATGCGCAGCAAAGTAGTTCATGGAAATTCATGCCCATTGTATGTGTCCAAATTGCATAGTCTTGTTTTTAAAACACGTTATTAATAAAAAAAATGAAAAAGATGGACAATTCTCTCGAAATTAAAAAAAAAGAAAAAAAATGCCAACACTTTTGACAAAACATGGCTCTTTGTGTAAGTATTTGGTATAGCGGAAGCTTTTACTTTGACGATGTTTGGTTTTTTGTTTACTTTTGAAGTTGTGCTATTTATAGTAACATTGGCAATTTGCCTGCCTACAGCCAGGACTCTGCTTTCAGCAGAGCCCGGCTAAAAATGGACACTCTTTGAACCCGATTTATTATTAATAATATCTATGTTGCCAAAACTAGGGCTTGCGTCACTCAGGTGAAACTGGATTCTAGAGGGAATGGAGGCACTGACACCTTCATTATATTTGTTGGAACATGCGCCGAAATCTCTTAGTGTCAAATGACCCCCAGTCCCCTTATCAATATGCGTCCTTGTTCAGGCGCCTTCAAATTTGATGTCAATTTTATTCATAAGTACGTTTTATGTCGTAGGTTGTCTGTTTTAATCCTGCCGGCAGGCACCTTCAAATAGCGCTTATTTATGCCCCTTGATTTTGGTGGTTCTATGCCATGAAGCAGTGCCTAACTGTTTCTTTAAGGGAATCAGAGCATGAGCAATCATCCAGTAGATCCCAGTGCACGCATGTAGCATCTATAAAAAATAATGATTGGGGGGGGGGGGGGGGGGAAGGGGCAGACCTACCCCTCAATCTTGGAAAGTAAATAGAAAATTGGGGGGAGGGGGGGCAGTTGTTCCGTCTATATTATTTATAAGCAGCATGTGTGGTTGTCATATGCCTTAATACATTACCGTTACACCCAAACATATTGTATTTTCCGACATTACATTATTTATGCATTTCGTTCTCAAGATTGCAATACTGTAAACGTACTATACTGTAAAACGAGAAAATATGGCGCACTACAAATTTTAGCGCCTTTGGCGCAACTGCCTCTGAGCGCTAAAATTAGTAGTGCGCCAACGATTTTCCATATGTATTAAATTTCTTCAAGTTGCAAAACAATAACGTCAGTCCATTTTTAAGGCTATATAGAAGTGTTCATTTAAATATCAGATGCTGTCAGTTCTGTTTGTTTAAACAATTACACAGGAAAACGGTATGGGTTATCGGGTATAAGTGCCCAAACATGGATTAATTAATTCAGTTTCAATTGCATTTTAATATCTTTCATTAGCACCTTGAAAATTGGGCTTCTCCCCATGCCACTTTCATTTAGCGCCTCGAGGTGAAAATGTGATTAAGCGTGGCGATCGTTAACGCTGACAAACATGTTGATCATAATTTCTTTGATCTCTGATTAGTGGATATAAAGATAACAAGACGATACCTATTTTTTGTGTTTTTTAATGTAAAATTACTGTGAAAAAGATTCTCTCATGGTGATCGAAACTCATGGTAAATGTAGCATTCGATTTCACTTTTAGTTTCGGGACTCTTCTAGTGTTATCCAAGTGGACACATTAAATTCAAAGTCCGATAGCTCAAATTTGTTTACCAACAAAAATTACACATCATTGCCAATAAATGAGGCTTTCATATCTATCTACTGACGATTTACACAAAAGTAAGTGTATTGTTCTCAATGACAGTTTACCGTGCATGCGAGATAGAAATCAAAGTCGTTGTGTTCACCTGCTTGAGTGAACACAGAACTATATTTTGGGCGTGATCGTTTATCAAGCAACAACATTTTTAAAATTCTTTTTTAAAGAAAACATGCATGCGCTAAAATATAATTGCGCTAATGTACTGGCACTTGCGTTTGCGCTAAAATACGTATGTGCCAAATTTTCTCGTTTTACAGTATTTAGCGTGTATGATATTTGGTGGAATATGAATTTTTAACAAGTTAGCGTGGATTTGATTTAGCGCATTTCTGAATGTACCTATTAATCTACTTATATATTTTACATTTGGCAATGTACTTGATTTAGCAGACACCGTTTTCCCCCAAAAACGCTAAAAAGAATACACAGCAAAATGTAATACATTTACAGTATTTTACATGAAGTCAAATATCAGATATTATGTGTGCTGTTGAAACTGATTTTAGCAATAACTGTACTGTCGAAAAAATCAGTGCTTACATTACCCACTCCTACGCGTGGATCTCCAGGGAGAACCCATCAATCCCCACAAGTCCAATCTAACCTGAATGACAGAAGTCTTTGTTTAGGTGCTGTTAATATTTTAAGTGGTCCACACTGTGAAAGCACCAAAAGAATGCACATTTTGAGACCAAATATCCCCTCGTGGACTGTTAGTACCCTGATTTTATGTGCTTATCACAAGCACCAATGCTCTCACAAGCAAGCAGGCATTTTTTAATGACCCTTATAAAAGACAACACATCAAATAGTAGACTTTGTTGAGTATCTTGATCTAAACTAATCTCAGTGAACCTTAGTCCTATCTGATCAATCTCTGAAACAGAGAAACAGCCCAGAGTTTACAGGCATCCAGGAGTTTGGAATTTTAGTGTATTTCAACCCCAAGGTGTCGTTTCCCTATTTTTAGAACCACCGCATAGTGAAGTACCATCATGTAATGAAGTATAAGCATGTAATGTTGAAGTACCAGCATGTATTGTTGAAGTACCAGCATGTAATGTTAAAGTGTCAGCATGTTATATAAAAATATAAGCATGTAATGTTAAAGTATCATCATGTAATGAAATTATCTACATAAGGTAGTTGAGATGTTCCGTAAGTATAAATATGAATAATGTATTTATTGTGTTCTTGAGTGTTTTACATTTTAACTGTGAATATTAATTTTCAAAGGGCGAGCTGAATTGAAATTTAACGCCAGTTACTACAACGGAGTAACATTCATGTTGGCAGCCTCCTTTTTATGTAAGTAGCACGTTATTACATTGTATAAATTCAGAGTCTGGCAAAAGAACTCCAGATGATGTGTGGTTTTCTGTTTAAGATAAGTTTTAGAATCTGTATTATTATTGACATGATGTCATGCTGATCGATACTGAGATGAGTGAATGAAGTATACTGATTTTGAATATTCTAAGAATGCAATTATTAATCGTTATTCATTTGTTCAAGGTACTATTTGCATGTATATAGCTTCATAAAATATGAAGGCAGAAATCCAAAATGTGAAAAATTCGAAGTATGATAAATTTAGAAAATGTTATGATTCTCGTTACTGGTTTTGGCATGCATTATATATTTTGTTACATTTATTTAACACTCTGTTCACTGTGAAAGTGTAAAAAATAGCAAGTAATTACCACCATGCAATCTCAGCTCACCATCGAGAAGAGCTGACAAGCACTGCGCTTTTAACGACAATGCCTGGGTGATGAGAAAAATTGGAACCTGGGCCCCCATTTGACATATTGAATATTTGGTCATTAAATCTGACCAACAGTTTTGTGCCAACGTGAAATCTAACATCACAATCAATTTTTAAACGGGATAGAACTCTGCATTGAAACATTGTACTGGAGATGCAACTAATAATAAACCAGTTTAACTTCTCATTATTGATCAAAATATTAAAATATATTGTAATGCTAAAATACTAGAGCATAAAATTTATAAATAATTATCAAGGTATTTAAAAAAAAAAGAAGACAAAAAATGTATTTCATTTTCTATTAGTTTTTTTTATTGTGTTGATGCATCCATTTTGTAAACCATGCTTATTTCTAATTTTATCATAATGATACATATGTACCTGGGTGTATTTAATTACATGCTTAATGATCATAAAATAAAAACAATTTAAGTTTAACAATTCTCTACAGAATAAAACACATTTCATGTTTAAATGAGCTTTTTAGCTCACCTGTACCAAAGGTTTAAGAGAGCTTTTTTATCAAAATATGTCCATTGTCTGTTGTTGTCCTTGGTGTTAGCGTTGTTTTTGTCAACCAATCATTTACCATTTCATCCTCTTCTCCAGAACCAATGAGCCAATTTCAAATAAACTTGGCACAAAGCTTCCCTGGGTCAAGGTGATTCAAGTTTGTTCAAATGAAGGGCCACCTCCGCTGAAAAGGGAGATTACCGTATTTTTCGGGGCAAAGGCCGGTATTTTTTCCTCCAATGAGCGAGCCCCGGCCTATCCCCCAGGATTGGCTATTCTTAGACTCAAAGTTAACAGTAAAATATAAAATCCACTGTTTTTATCCGTTGTACTGTTGTAGCAATTTATTATGAGGGTTGTTTTTTTTTCATCCGTTTGAACTATTGTTCGATAGTTGTCCCGTTGATAATTTTTGTAATGACATCGTGAGTAATAAAATGTACAGTACTGTACAAGATATTTCTTTACAATCCAAATCAAAAGAATTTTTTTCCCACGTTCGTGTATGAACCCTGGAAACTATTATTGTGTAGTAAAAAAGAAAACGAAACCGAGTAGAATGTACCGGTAATATGACGGAATTTTGGTGAATTCTTCATGTCTGCGTTGGTAGGAATCACTGGTCTTGGGTGTAGAATAAATCAAATGCTATGTGTTTTTACAATTAATTTTCTGTTGGATGAAATAACGGTATTCTGGTGTCGTGTGTATATACAAAGGTGTGAAACCCGTGACTAAAACACAGCCTGGGGGCACGTAGCCTAGTGAACACCATTACACTTCATTGCATTAACTGTGTTTTTAACATTACAACTTCTCTGCATAACGACAAGTCACTATTTAATTAATTAATGGAAAGAACACAAATGTTTGGTATTTCGTTTTCTCATTCATAGCGATTACGGGGGATAACTCTATTTGAATATGAAACCACGTGTTGAGCTAATGGACGCCATACCCCGTATTTACAAGTAGCTTTCAAAGTATAACTTGATTAAATGAGATTTAGCAATAAGGTATTGATAAAATATAAAAGCTTTGGTAAAATATTATACTTAGTTCTACAAGACAGAACCACGGAGTTTGGTGTTGCAATTAAATTTTCACTATGTAAAATTACGATACACAACGATACACCGACGAATACGGAAGAGACCAAACAGCCACAAAACACAGATTAATTTTTAAAAATTGCTTGAAATATATATGTAAAGCAAATTTAATAACTTTAATTACTCTTTTGACTTTCTACATCGATATTCTGAAAGTATATACTTAATACGGTGACTTTCTTAATCAGCGGTCATACTTTCACTATAGTAATCATTGATTGAAAATCGGCTTATCCCCCAATTAGGTTAGTCTAAGGATTTTTCTTGAATTTTGTCTAAAAATTAGCAATTTGGCCTATGCCCCACATCGACATATGCCCCGAAAAATACATTATTAGGAAATAATGAACATTTATTGACATTTTAAAAAATCTTTTCAAATATTATTTGGCCAATCAGGCCTCTCGATTCTCTTTGATTTGGGTCAATATTCAGCCCCATTCCCAACGTGAAAAAGGCATCTTTTTTCCCAAAATTGAGTGTATTTTTCCCAATTTAAGATTGCCTAAAATAAAAAATGTAAGTTAAAAGAAAATCATACTTATTCTGAATATATATCATGTATATTTAGCAGTCATAAAAGCACTGAGAAACATGTGCAACACTACTGCATTGTAAACTGTTTCTTGTGATCGGTAACTATCCAGAATTTCTTCAGACAGAGACATTGTAATTAAAAAAAAACGATGTTTATTACTTTTAAATCTGATATTACAGTTAGGTGATAAACTGTTAATAGTTTATAATTCTGCAATAAGTGTTAAAATTATTATAAAAATGTTTGTCTAACAGATCCTCTACAAAACGGTAGTAAGTGGGTCAAAGGGTTGGTCTAATACCCAAAATGCACAGAAGTACAGAGACTGATTTTATAAAAAAAAAAGTTATATTGTCATTAATAAAGCTTACACAATCAAGATACATTTATCTGTAAAAGGTATATATACAAAAATAGATTAGAGTTTATGTTAATACAAATAAGATAACTTTTTGTTAAAAATTCTTTAAAAAAACTGTTTCATTTTTTTTTGCCATTTGACATATATTAATTGCACAGAAACCTTTTGGGAAATTTTACATCTTCATTAACAAACTTGTATCACTCACTGTGAATAACCTTTTTCCTTCTCATTATTACACACGTGTTCTCAGTTTAAAAATCCTATCAATCTACCCTAGTTTTTTGTTCAGAGGACTGTACATAAAACAAGGGAAAAAATTACCAATTTCTATTAAAACGTCGCATTTTGCCCAATCCATTGACCCCAGTACCAAAATAGGTGTGAGAGGCCTGCCAATAAAGTTCTTCATTCTTAATGAGGGACTAAATGATAAAAAGTGGGCTAAAAGAATCTGCAAAATTGTATGTATATATTTATATTTGATTTATTAATAAAGGCTGTTTAGATCAAAGTTGTCAATTTGGTATTGTTGCTCAGGTGAGCGATGTGGCCCCTGGGCCCATTGTTAAATCAAAGTACTGAAGTACTGAGGGGAGTTGATTTATCGATTATTATTAATTTTAAAATCAACTATATGTTATTTTGCTTGTCAAGTAGATTATAATCTGTATTTGAATTACTCGCATTTTTATAATATGAATTCTCAGACTTTTCTGACAAGAACTTCAAAAACCCCGTATGAATCATATTGTGTTATATTTAAAAATAGAATTGAATCCATCATAATATGTATCAGTAATCAAAATACTTCAAAAATTGTATGGATCCAAGCAATAATGCACTTTAGTCTCATTCAACCAGATTCTCGGCTGTCTCCCTCCATTAATATCCAACAAGCAAGAGAATGTGTACACCAGGTCACGTAATAGTTTGATGACGTGACCTCTATATATAGAATGACTCTCTGCTTGTCGGAGAATTACGGAGATAGCCGATGGTTTAACAAGACTATATTGAACTCTGGCGTAGGAATACATATGACTGCAAAAAATATCGAAATTGTTCAAACTTTTTAAAATCTGACTATTTTCAAGGTATTTATAAATAAGTTTCATTAAAACACAATGCTCTGATACATTACATCGAATTTATCGATTATTTTTAAGAGCTAAGTCTTGTCAGCGGTGATGATTTGTGCTTAGGTCAAAACACTGTTTCAGTTCCGGTTTTGCAGAGTATCTGCTTAGGAGAGTTGATTAAAATCAACTCCCAAAAAATAAACTTTTTAAAAAAATAAAGCGAAAGTAAGACCTTTCAATGAAGAGAGTCAGCAAACTTTACAGGCAGCTTGATAATTACAACTTGTACATGCTTTATGATGAAACGCAGTGTAATCACTAATCAGGGTCGTCTTAATTCCTTACAGTATTGGGAGGACTTTATCCAATGCTAAGGCTTCATGATCGTATCAATTTTGTAGAAAAAGCTTATCATGGTCACTACAGAGGTAAGACTTCTATCTTAATTAGATGGCAACAGATTTTCATTGAACCTACTGCTATAACCATCATAAGCAAAGAACTGTTTGTCAGGACATGTAGGCCAGGCCGTATATTATAATGGACTGTTTTAAATTTGCTGCATTGTGCATTAAATTGATAGACTGTGCAAAATTATGTCAGACTCAAATTCCCATATAGAAGGAATTTGCTATTTATTCTATCTAATGTACTTTAATATGGTTATCTTACTTACTTGTTATGATCTATTCAATAATTTGAAGAATGAGGGCTATGAAGGTAGGAAATGTTGCCAAAAAAATGTACATAACGATCATAATGTGTTATGTATTTTTTCTGCAATGCCTGCCAAGGTATGAAACCTGCATGTATCACCAAAATAGGTGATTTTGCTTAAATGTATGATCACCAGCCAGTATCTATGATACATGTTAATAAAGGGATGACCACAGCATTTATAAAGAAATTCTGAATAAATTACCGTTATAGTTTTAAATGAAATTTTTTTTTTAATGCAGTGTTAAGAAGGGAAGACGCAGATCCAAAACTGAAAGAGCTTGGATATTACAACTGAACTGTAACAAAAGATTTGTACTCGGTGTTAAAAGATTTTGAATAAATTTATTGTCAATAAGAGGATTTAAAAGTGTTATGTTTTATATTTGCATTTAAGGGAAATTTTGTCGTACATTTATTAATAGTCATGCAAAATTATGGAGGATTTTTTTTCCTTTTTTAACATTATTTGTATTTATAATTATATATATGTTTTTAAATCTCTTCTTTGACTTGTCCGCTTAATATTAAATATTGAATAAAAAAGAATATTATGAGCCAAAAATTTTCTATTGTGTAAGTTGCATGGGATAGAAACAGATTTATATGATGAAACACACAAATGCACACACACACACATTTTTATTATTTAACCACCCTACCTTAATCCTTTTTCAATTACATTCACATATATATATATATTAGTGAGATTTCACAAGGTGACACAAAGAGAGATAACTGATCTTTTTTTTTGTTGCTTGTTTTATCAAATATAACTTCAATAATATTTTCAATAAATCAGCAATATCAAATTGAAAAATATTAGGTCAAATGCGACCTATTTTCCATTAATTTCTACTTATCTCTGCTATATGTGAAGATTTCCACTATGTCATTCCATAATTATATTTTTCGTGTTATATAATATTTTTCTACTTGGAAATAGAGTTTCAATTGAAAATATATACTATGACTTTATTATTATAATAAGCATTCAATTGCATTTTGCATGCTATTAAGAAAATCCGAACTACATGTATTCTACCTCCAAAAATTTCCTTGTAATGCACCTTGAATTTTTGGGCATTATGGTAACAGGTTTAAATGCAAATGAAGAAAATATATCAAGAAAATTATCTAAAAGTGAGGAACGTCTTGTGTGTCTTGGAGCTGATATATGGATATTTTTTAAACATCAAAACATTCTATATTAGTTCAATTATTGGATAGTTTATCCAGTGGAACACATTCTCTCATTTTTAGCTCACGGAGATGAAGTCGGTGGAGCTATACCCACGGCATCGGTGTCCGCATTGGCGTCC
Source organism: Magallana gigas (assembly GCF_963853765.1). Lineage (NCBI taxonomy): Eukaryota > Metazoa > Mollusca > Bivalvia > Ostreida > Ostreidae > Magallana > Magallana gigas. The sequence continues at coordinate 22,283,401 of NC_088859.1, read as the reverse complement.
GGACCTGGTTTAAGTTTTTGTTACAGGTCCTGTATCTAGGTTATTACTTGTCTTATCCTCACCAAACTTGCATGGATGATGCATCTGGACCTACCGTACTTATGGACTTGATATACTTGGATGCTGAATCTGGGCCATGAATTTCAGATGCTGGAGGAGGTTAAAGTTTTGGAGCATGTTAAAGATTTTGTTGCACTCACTCAAACTTGCTTGATAGATGTGTCTGTTCTTAAATTATATAACATAATTTCTATTATATAGTAATGTATGATATGTTTAGCCACTGTTTTATGAGATACAATATTGTATAATTTGATATTGTATTATACATTATTGTCTCAAATGGTATTGTTTCATATGATATTGTTATTTATTATGTCTCCTGTCAGTTTGTCACTATATATTCAATACTCATCTATTTTCGCATAGTATCAAAGGATTTATATATAGTGTATGCGTACTATGCCAAAATAGAGCACGGCAACTGTTTTCAATGAAAATCTTCCAATCGCCAACATCGGGTTTCAAACTCACGACGCTAAAATCATTCCAGCTTAAAGCCCAACGCGTTACCGCTAAGCTTTTTAAGCCGATAATGTTATCTATGGTATTTATATATATGTAACGTAGATATACATGTATTTGACTGACATCAAGCAATTAAAATTATTAATTTTTCCAAAAACACTTCATTATTGACTTATTATGATTTATCATGTGATATATAATGTTGTATCATATGATACTTTGTTTTCCCTCGGACTGAAATGCCACACTTTGATTGGTTTAAACATAGCACGTGATTGCCTCATATATCTCTATGTAGGTTCGATGAGGATTAATATTAGGCAATATGGCCGTCATTGGCCGCCGCTTCGCCTACTCGACATTTCATATTATTTAACACAGAAACCGTGTTCCGTAAGTTCTTAAAATATTTAGAGTAGTTGCCCTTTAAAATTCTTTAAAATTAGAGTAGTTGCCCTTTGAATATCGACGTCACATTGTTGTGTTGTGAACAAAATGGCAGCTTCGAGATTTGCTCAAATCTCTGCAGAGGAAAGGGAAGAAACCTTTAAAATTGAATAGCAACAAAACATTGTAAGAAAACATTAGTGAAGCGAAGATTTTCAAAGAGTATTTAAAAGGTGAGGTTAATATTTTGAAGAGTATAAATGAGTTAAATTGGACGAGATGTTAGGGAACTTGTATAGATGGGTTTGCGTAGATCATCGCTTTTGTGAATAAATGTGTCACTTGATAGTCCTCGGGAAAACAAAACACTTGTTAGGTTTGTTACTGACTCACTACAGAATATATGGGGTTGATCATAGACGGCTTGGCTTCGCCTCGATCACCATCTATGAGATTGATCAACCCCATATATTTCTGTAGTGAGTCAGTAACAAACCTAATAAGTAATAGTATTGTATATTATGATATTGTATTATTTGATACATAAATAGTTCACCCGATATCATGAAATGATAACAATGTTTTGTCATACAATTATTATATTTTATCATTTAATGCAAATCATATGAAGAATGATTTATATTTGATACAATAGCATACAATACAATATCACACAATATAATATTATATGTTACAATATTTTGATGTATTATGTGATATGATATTTTATCATATGATAGTATAATGTATAGTTATTGTATATAATGATATTATATTGTATGATATTTTGTTCATGTTCAATATCATATTGTGTCATTATATATTACTGTATTATATTGTATCATATGACATATATTGTATACTAGTATGATAGGATGCAAGATCTTTTTTTTTAATTATTTTATTGATAAACATTGTATCTTACAATACTGTATGAAATGATCATATGATTTTCAAACTATTTTTCAACATATGATATACAATATTGTGTCAAAACAGTATCCATGAATCCCCTATGGGTCACCTGCATAATGTTTTCCCATACAATAATTAATTATATACATAAATATGGTTTTGAAATCTTCAGACAGGTTTGGAGAGTTACAAAAAATAGTGATCAACACCAAAATTCATGCATTATTTCGTCATCTGAAAAGATCCTTATGTATATATACCCACACAGTGTTGCAAAAGAAGATTAATTATTGTATATTAACTTCATGTTTTATAGCAATGTATTAAATTTAATTAATATTGGTGTAGATATTGTAAAATATTAACTTTAATTTTGTATGTTATAGACTGATTCATGGTGAGGCTAGCATGATTCATATGAACCAATAAATTTAAAATTGGTTGCAGTAAATAGGAATGTTTCTGTATGAATTGTGATAATACACATACAAACACTACATCAAGCAGCCAGTCCACTGAGATGCATTAAGCTCTCAGCGATATTATGATATTATGAATTGCATTTATGGTTTGATATATGCTATATAGAAATTACTCATTGTTACTTTAGTGACAGTATCTAAAAGATCAAAATCTTGGCTTCATTTTTATTCCTCTGTTATTCAATTAAATGGTATCTTTGAAGTAGAAAAATAATTTTATTATATCAGAGTAGATTGGCAAATGACATTTGGATTTGAGACGTTAAGTATCATTTACCACAGTACCCATAAGCCACTAGGAATAGGAGCTGTTGATGCTTGGTGTGGATATAAACTCAATGATCGTATAGACAATGATTGATCTAGAACATTTGTACTGGTATTACCCAGAGAGAGAGAGAGATTACTATACACTTCTATCTTTAGATTGATCGTTTGTACCAGAATTTTTGAATTAAAATAATATTCAACAGCAGCTAATAATATCTGGTATGTTGATATTATTAATTTAGTAGGTGATGTAAGGATTTTTTGAATAATTTTTGTCTATGTGTTATTTATGATTAATATGTATCTATTTGTTTGTTATATAATCATTATGTATTTTTAAATGCAAGAATGTTAAACATCTAATTTTTCTAAGGGAAAATGGGAACTCTTGAGACACAGTACAGTGAAAATTACCATATTGCCAAGTAATTGGCTGGTATTTGAATCAAAAACTTTATTACTTTTTAAAATATTAGCTTATTTTTAAGTGTGCTGATGAACTTAAGTCAGATGTTTGTATTAAATATGTGAAATTCCATGCAGCTTTGAAAAATTAATGATAAATATATTGGCTCATCGTGGATGAATCTGAAGTTCAATTGCCAAGTATTTATAAACGGTTGGAGACCAGCAGTGATTGGCGCCTGAACACTAAAACATTCCACAGATCAGGGTTTGTATGGATACAAGGTTTGTTTGGTTAAATATGGAGGAAACCCTCTTGAGTGATGTTAGAGCACGTAATGCCCAAGGAAATGCTTCTCAAACACGAAGCCAGTCGTGGGTGGAGCTAATTTTATTAGGAAGATAAAAGTAGTGGTTATTAAAGCTAAATAGCTGTAGGCTTAACAGACTCTGTACAATCCAGCGCTGCTCTCTTGTGTAGTCCACAGTAGGTATTAATTAATTAGTCTATTGCCTGTTGTACAGGTTAGATACTCATATGCAATTAAATACATGTCATCATTTATCGAAGAAACTTGTGTGAGTTTAATTATTTTAGATGCACCATAAACATTTGCCTAAATTAGATTCACTGAAAAAAATGTTTATTTTCAATCAAGATTGATCAATAAAAAATAAAAAATGAATTGTAAGAATTACTGACACACAAATTTTAATTTCTTTGAAATGGTTTCCTAAAATTCATTGTAAATGAACTGAGATTGATATAGGGTGTCAGTGACATCTTCCAGATAAACCCACAAAGCCTCTTGCAGTTTTAGCCCCCGATTTAAGATTCATGATGAAGGAATGTAACGGTGTGGTACTGTAGCGATGACAATGCACGTGTCTCGGTCGTTCACTGTGCTTATGTTTGAATTGGACCCACTTTCAATCTTCAATCTACTTGGGTGGCTTTTTCCTGCTTGTCACTTGCAACAAATTCCTTTCCCCTCTCCGTGCTCTCCCTGAACTATAGGTTCATATATATGTTATATGTACTATTTTTAAAGTACAAGGTAAATATTAACAATGCTCTGAATTATTTCATTCATATCAGTGTGAAATTAATTGAATGATTTTTAATCTTGCAAATTAAAAGAAAAATAGTATTAATTACCATTGGTCATTAACTCAGATGTGAAAATTAAAGATTGGTTGTATCATTCTTAAATCACCAAGATAAACTAAAATGACTAATCAATATAAACAACTTATAATATCTAAGGATAACAATTATTATTTAAAAGAGGTGTGCATGCATGTCTTTTTTCAAAAGTTTGATTCCTTTTTTTTTCAGCTTGGTCAAGTTCAAGAATCTCATATTATATAGTCAACTCGGGACAACCTTGTGGGAAAACAAACAAGACAATATATCATTTAAAGGTAAGACTGGGCCTAGGTTTGTCAGATAAGACCTCTGTTGTACAGTACAACATGCATGGCTGCCTCGGTCCACCTGACTATAGAAGGAGATGATATTGACCTCAATATAGGCGTAAATGAAACTTGTCCCAGTGCTGGCTTGTTGAGAAGCATGGTGTCCTTATTTTATGAATGACCTTCCTTTCGGATTACTTTTCTTTCATAAGAATTCATTGGACAGCAACAGTACTATTTGTGTGGTGTTGACCTAATTGGAACTTAAAGGGTTGTGATATATACGTAAAAAAAAAAAATGGTATAAATCGTGTGGATATGACTGCTCATGACTGTCCAAAAGGTACAGTATTTGATTTTCACCTTAACATGTGTATGCCTGTTGTCTGTGAACAAGTGTAAACCTGGTCCAGGTGTAGTATACACATACCTGTGTAAGCATTAAATGCAGGTTTGTCAGAAACCTTACCTCAACTATTTCAAGAATGTCAAATGATAGTGGCAGTACAGTTAAATTATGTGAATGTGGGTTTTCACAGAGACATTTTTTCATCTAGTTCTCTACAGTTGAATATAAGACCCATTATTCAGATGAATGAATGGACAAATACAATCTGATAAGTCTTCTATAGCTGTTACATGTCCTTTACGCAAATATAAATTTAAATCTAAGCTCTACAGTGCATGAATTTATTTTATATTTACATTTAGATTGAAAGCTGTATACACATATTTGTGGGCATTAAGTTGTGAAGAGATTTATGATCATAACAACCCATCGATTCTATACTGGTACCCAACAGAACACAGAAAGTTGTCCTAGACTTTAAATTATTACAATGCTTTTCTAATTGAGAAACTATTGGCTTGTCCTGGATAATTACATTTACTTCCTTTTGGTGAAGAGATCAAATTACTTACATACCACTATTGTAGTTATACCAGCTAGTATAATATGGGTCTGTCATTGATAAACCAGTCATTACAAATGTATATGATCAAAAAATGATTTCAGACAATGAAGGACTATATATTTAGCTGGTTTTTTTCAAAGGTAATTAAATGAGTTCCCTTAGCTACTATAGCTCTCATTCATTAGATTTTCACTTGTCTGTTATCATTATGCTGAGGAGTAAATCAAACGGCAGGGTGTGCACATGGTCGGAACAGGTAGCAAGTTGTACACTTTGTCATGGAGATGTGCCAAGCACATGTTACTCTCGAGTTTGTGTTTAATAATTGATGGAATTAATGGTGCATCTTCAGTGAGTGTTCTTTACAAACTTCTTGATTTATTCACGGGAATTCATGAAAATATCAACTAGCTCCCATGTTATTCCTGGAACTATGGAGTAACTTGAATCACGGATTTGGTATGTGAGGATCATGGTATATTTCATTCGCCGTAAGCTTTAATGTCTCATTGATTTACTTGATATTGTGTTAATGCTTTGTTTGAAGTTCAGTATTATATGTGAATGAAACATTCCCCAAATGTTCTATCTCTTTTTTCCATCTTTATAATACCTTTGGGCAGTATCCAATCTTTTCATATGTGAATTCTGCATTCTGTTTAATCATAAAATGCCATTCCTTTTTCCCTAAATTCCTTTCCAGTATCTGAATGCTATCTAGAATTATGCAATCTATTGAATGGCATCTTATTTTTTATCATTTAGGAAACAAAGTATTACTAAATGCCTATTCATCAACTTAACAGCAGAATTAAGTGACCATACATGTACGTGTTGTGGTTTTAACAATTAAGCTAATTATTGCCAGTAATTAGGACTGAGTGATTAGATGACAGGATTAATTACCTTTGAACTGTCAGATGAATTGTCTCTGTAATTAGGTGACCTTTTGCATGCACTGCTTTGAACCATCTAAATAGTAACAATGCACTGTTTTCTTTGTAGGACGTCTGATCAACATTGACTGATTCATTGCAAACCTTTGAGGATCAAGTAGACAGAAGGATTTCTGGAATTCATTATATCTAATCTAAACCAAGGTGAGACAAGTTTTACAATGATGCATGTATACTCATCTGAAGATTTCCTCACCCACATAGTTTACATTTTCTACATTTTTTGTGGTCACACTGGATTTTGAAGACAGAGGGTATTTTCAAGGTACCTGTAATTGTGGTGGGGGTGGTACTCCCGAGAACATAACATTATCTATGCATTATATAACAACCCTCAGTATAGAAAGACTGTGGATATATCATTGTGTGACCAAGTCTAGTCATGCACAACCTAATGACATGGTTTAAAATTCAATAGATTATAATGTTATGTGATAGATTCAATGTTTGGTAGCATGAAGTACCCCTAAGCTCTATATTTATCTATTACTTACCATGGCATTCAATGAAGCATTGAATAAATGTCCTTAAAGAATGAAACTAGACCATGACCCCATAGATGAGGTGATATAAAGATTCTAAAGGCATTCATTGATATACGCAAGCAAATCAGGAAATCTAACTTTAATTGGCTTGACTTTCTGTTTGATTTTGGTGATTGAATCTGTTTGAAAGAGCAGAAATAATTTCTTGATTAAGATAAAAGTCAGATCATATAGAGAGAGCTTAAAAGGAAGGGGGGGGGGGGGCATGAGAATGACAAATAAACAAACTATTCACTATAAAGGATGTTTCACATGCTAATTAAATTGAACACTTTGCATTCACTAGTCTGGGTGAATTTACCCTAGCTCACAAAGTACAGTGTATATTACTTAGCGTTGAAGCTCTTTGGCTGAAAGCATACTAAAAAGCAACAGATGATGCAGTATTTAAACAATTTTTTTTTAGTATACATGTATACATACTTGTCAATCGATAAAGACATACATGTACCACTAAAATGATAAGCTCAACATATCAAAATTAATAAACAATTTCATCTATATCTTGCAAATTGGTCACAACCAACCACAAAGATGTGTAAATGGAAATTTATAACACTCTCCTTTTTATGATCTAGAGATAAAAGCATTGCTTGTATACAGACTGGCACCTGTATTGTTGTTTTAAGTAAACGTAACCCCAAAACCATTGTACCTATATATTCATTATGTCCAACATACTAGTATATTGTACTGGTATGTATATATGTCGATACCAGTACCTATATGTTAATGAATACAAGCAGATGCTTTGAGGAGCAATCAGCAGCCCACTGTTAATTAGAGCATCATTTAGACAGAAAGCAAACTATTTATGAGTTGGCAATAGAAAGGAGATAGTTGAGTAACCACAGAATGTGTGAACTTGCTGACTGCGAAGGTATAGGAAATCAAGCCACCTCTATATTGATTGGGTCATTGTGGATCAGAAAGGCAGGGTGATCGCAAACCCAGAGATAGAGATGGAATTAGCTGCAGGTAAGTGAAGCTCAGCAAGCTAAACTCGGGCATCACAATATCGTTTTGTTGAATTTGCACATCACATGAGTTTGTTGTGCAATATATGTGATGCAATGGCATTATCATTTTTATGCGGAAGGATAGCTACAGTAAATGCACCATGCCTTTAATGTGATGAGTTTTTAAGTTTTTGACAGCCTTAAATTTAATTATATTCAGATTCTGAGAAATTTTATATACTGCAGATTACACAGTAATAAGTAAATATGCAATTGCTCCAGCTGTCTTTGATGAAAAGTTTTGTGATGCATGGAGAGAAAAGAATTTTATTTCAAACCTAATGAGAACCATTTAATTTATAATTTAGCATCAAAAACTGTAACAAATCCATAGTTGCACTTTCATTCTTCTGAGAGTCGATCAAAGCCTAATTACTGTGATTGATTGGAGCAATTACAGAGTTAATTAAAGCATTAGACTCAGGCAAACGTCTTTCAGTCATGTTGCTGTTTAGCAGGATTTTTGTCTTTCGTCCTGACGTTGCTCGTTCAGTTCGGAGGGACTTAATTTTGTGCTCTGACACCATGCCTAAGCTTATAAACTATTTATGGATCAAATCAATTTCTCTATTTCAATTATGTTGGTCATTTTATTTCCAGTCCTATCTTAATGATGGTTATTGAGGATCCTGTTAGAACTTGCTCTATTAACAAGGAAGAGTTTTTGATTGTGTAAAAGACCTTGTTGTTTTCCTATGAATATTAATTCAATGGCTAAATTGCAGATGTTAGGCTTCCTCACCAGAAGTGAACTGATGCGTAACAGTCGGTACTCCTTGTGGTCTCCTGTGAATGCTGTCCTCTCCACTTTCATTTATTGAAATCATTTACACTTGGTCTGTACACACATCATTAGATTTCAGCGATGTATAGTTTACAGTTTTGAACACAAGAAGAACAGATTTATATATCGAGTCAAAATAGAAAGGAGCCATATAAACCTGCAGTATTTAAGTGACCTCCCAAGCTCTTTTTCAATACTTGAACATAAAAATTGGTGTTCTTGATATTTGTAATATTTTCTTGGAGAAAATAATTTTTGATTATTTACAACAGCAACTGCAAGTGTAACTGTTTTCATTCATATGCTACTTATCAGTAAATTGCATGTATGGTTTATAGTTGGAAATTGCTTCATGCAGATAAAAAAAAAGGAATGGGGGGGGGGGGCTAAAGGAAATAGAGACATTGCAAGAAAGTCACTATTGTTGTGCTTATAGTGTCTATGTTAAATCCAGTGATAAGGAACATTAGATAAATACATATATACTTTTCTTTTGGTACAAGATATACCTTCATGGATATACCGGAGTAGTACTGAAGTACTTAATCAAATGCTAGAGTCAAGTTTGGTAAAATCCAAAGCTATACAATTGTAATACCTAATTTAAGGTACATTTTGTATTTTTGTAACTAAATTGAGTAACTATTGAAAGTTATACGGTAACTTGAGATGATGCAGTGGGAGGATTTTGCGATTTCATTAACGCAATTTTCTGAAATGAGTATAAAGAATGTTACGCAGACTGAGTTTTATCAAAATTTGTTTGTGAAATCTATATGCTTGTTTGAATCAGTTTAACCCAGCATGTGATCCCTGTAAGAGCCACACATTCTGTGGACTGTGTAGGCAGTCGGATTAGATGATATGTGGTGTGGGTATGTGGGGGCGTTATCAGACAGTCACAGCCCCTGGGCAGGGAGGAAGCAATCAAGTAGACAGTGTTTGCCAAGTACACATCATTCTACAAAATGCTTCAATCTAAAAGATAAAAATATCAATTTGCTAATACCTGTACCTGCAAATAGAATACGGTAGTTCATTTTTTGTTGTTGTTGAAAAGTTGGATATTTCTCATGAATTTTAAATTGGTTTGTAACCTACATGATGTCGACAGAATTAATTTCTTCCTGGTTATTTTTTTAGAATCAAGAATCTTTTGGTCTATTAACTCAAGGAGCATTTAAAATATTAGTATTGTGTGACTGTATTAATTGACTTCTGAGATCAGGCCTGTCCACTTTTGTCATTATTGTCTTCCTGTATGCTATAGCCAAATATAACGTACACTTGGTCTTAATTAATAGAAACAATTTGAACAATGCATGAGCAATATTTTAATCTAATGCAATGACAAAGTTTTTCTCATTGCAAATATTGAGATGGAAACTACATGTATATTGTTTGTGAAATTTGCACTGTGTCTATATTCATTTGGCATTGGATCTTGCTAGTCTTAAATTAGTCTGCAGATCAACATTTCAAACTTTTTATATAAAATCAGATGTACAAAATAATATAGTTTTTAACAATGAATCCAATATTTTGATATGTAACACACATAGTGCATTTTCTGAACAAAAGTACGAGATTAAAATTTTATGTAACTGTAAAATGATTAATTTTCTCAAAAACATATAGCATTTAATCCCATAAGTATCACAGCATATGCCTTAATTTAAGTGATCTATATTACTAAATCATTTTCCTTCTCAAAATAAAAATTTCAAAATTTGTTAAGTTATTAAAAAAACCCACATTTTTTTTTAATGTTGCACTGATATTTATCTCGATCATCATGATTTAATTCAGCAGAAATATGAATGTCAGGTAATGAATGATAGACCTGAGTAAACCTACTGGTGGGAGTAGAGTTTTTGTCAGATTTAGATTGCATTCCGTTTGATAATCACTTTACATTCAACAATTACAAATCACTCTAAAATGTTACCAATTCATCTGGAAAATGATCCGACGGAGATGCCAGATACTGGTATGATATAATGGAATAGAACAAAGTATTGATATACTCATGTGTGTATATCAGATATTGCAAAGAGGATTTTGTTTTCAAAATCAAATCCCCTGCAATGACTAGAGATGAATTACTGTTCAACTCCCCTTATTCCTAGAATAAAGCTGCAAATAAAGTACAGTAATATATATGAAAAAATTTTGATTTATTACTAATAACTGTTTTACTCTTCAGATCCTGATACATCCAAATGAGTGTACACCAGAGCGAGGAGAGGTGAAGAATGCATCAGCTGCTGCCCCAGTACATCATCTGGACTGTGTGTTCTACTCTGTTTACCATCACATGTAAGTACATGTATCACATCATGATACTGTCTGCAGTGCTCATTGTCACATCCCATTAAATACTCATATTGATGATATTGTCTACAGTGCTCATTGTCACATCCCATTATATCCTCATATTATCCATGCTGTTTAAATCAGTCAGATATCTCATAGTTTAGTTTAAGTATCGTGTCCACTGATTGTCTACACTTTTTAAGTTAGTTTGTCCTGTGTAACTGTCTTACTCTCAGGTTTTCAACAGAGGTAACATTTTGACATATTCAAGTGTTAATTAGATTGTCTGCACAGTTATAACTTTCAAATGTGTATCATATCCTTCATTGGTCTACACTGTTAACAGTCACATGCTAGATCATATCCTCAGATTATCTACACTCACATGTACCAAAAACGTCACATAAAAGTATGTGGAACGTACACTCATTTCACTCTGAAAAGTCTTTAATTTTAATTGTTATAAAATATTGAATTTTCTGTGCTCGCAAATAAATTACACTATTCCTGAATTCCTTTTTTTTAAATGATTTAACCTATTTAATGTACACAGCATACACATAATCGACATACATGCATTATCAGAGGAAACATTCAAGCAGGATTAAGATTCCATTACGTGTCTGCAAAGTATGCGAACACTTTCACAGGTAGAAAAGGTCAATCATCTGTATCATAGATCAAAGTCTTCAAAGCTCAAGAACAGAACATATAAAAAGATATAATTATTACAGGTAGGCGTCAAGGCATCTATATTTCATTATTTTCCCAATATGCGTTTAAACATGTGTCTCAGGGAGGTGATGCTGCTTCTTTTACTTGTCTGTTTGTCTGCATGTTCTGAGGAATTATGTGATGATCAAGGTATGGTGTAAGCATCAAATCTATATTTTGAAGTCTTGTTTTTGAAGTCTTTTTTTAACCAGCTAAAAGAATGTTCTATAGCCTATCGTAGATGATTGTTGAAGTAAGAATATTGTACTGCCTGTTGAAGATGTTTTTAAGACACCTATTGCCTGTTGTTTAAGGTAGAAGGTTCTGTTGCTTGTTGTGGATGGTTGTTTAAAATAGCCTGCATTTTGTTAATTGCTGTTGAAGACACAATGTTCTGTTGCCTTATGTTCTATTGCCTGTTGTTAAAGATACAATATGTTCTACGGTTCTAATGGTTAAATGTTCTACTGTAGATGGTTGAACGTCAAATTACATATTATGGATGGTTGAATGTTTTATGGATTCGTGTTCTACTGCCAGTTGTAGATGGTTGAATGTTATATATTACCTGTTGTAGATGGTTGTGGTAGAACGCCGGCCACCCCCCGCCCCACCACTGCTGCACCAGTGACAACTACCTCTTTTGTCAGTAACAGGAAACCTTGCACACAAAATGAAACTGTGTCACAAGGTTGTCTCAATGGAGGAACCTGTTTCGTCATGGAGTTTGAAGAAGGGCATAGAACAACCCATTGTTAGTAAGTAAAAAAAAAGAAACAACCTACAAAATATTCTCTCTGAGGAAATATAAAGGGAAAAATCTGTCAATCATTTGATGATATATGTTGTCAGTAAAAGATGAAAAAAGATATAGAAACCCTATCCTTTTTCCATGAGAGTTTGAAAAGAACTAATGCAAATTCCTCTGTCTATGTATGAATAGAAGGTACTTATTTTAAAATCACTATTCTTAGACATTTTAAAGGGGCATGGTCACGATTTTGGTCAAAAATTATTTCTCTGATTTTAATGTTTACAAATGCTTCAGTAAGTCATCTTTAATATGCAACCAAAATTTGAGTGTCATTTGTTGAGTTATAAGTGAGTTATGACAGCCCTGGAAGATTCTCAAACAATACATGTATACAGTAAATGATGATATGATCAAAACACCCGTCGTTCATCAATATTTAATGCTGAAAAGAGACAACATAATACACGTACAAATTTATTTGCTAACTTTATTCGCTAATTAACTTTACAAGATGTGAAACACTTTGTCTTCATCAATCAATAATGGGAAGAAACTGGAACAGTAGTCTCAGTAAATTTAATTTTGGAATGCCAACTCTGAAAGGAAAGGCAGAACGTAGAATAGTGGCTATAAAATAAACACTAACATTCATAACTGATGATAAGCTCATGTTATTTATGAGTGTTTTTTCAAGACTTTTTACATAAACATGACATATTCAAAGTAAATTTCCCAATGGAAAACTTGTTCAAATATAATTTTATATAAAGTTTCTGTAAATTCAATTACCTGACACCATTCATAAGAAAAACAACTTGTAAAAAAAGACCTAAATTATATATTTGTATATACTAGATTACATTTATAAATGAAGACAAATTCTGCTTTCTATTGTTAAAATATTTCCAAAAGAAATATTCTTGATTGAATGTTTTTGAAAGAAATATCTTTAATTTAATGTTATAAATGAAGCTTCTTTATACTGGGTCTTTCACTTGAATATCTTTTTCTTTTTAGCTGTAAAGAGAACTACATTGGGAAAACCTGTTTTTACATTGATCCAACATTGATCTTTCAACGTAAGTGTACAGCAGACAAAATACTAATGAATAGTTAATGCATATTTTAATTTCGCTTAATTAATTCACTCTATTTTAAGTCACACCTTTTTGCTGCAAATCTAGTCTTCTTTGTGTTGTGGCTACGTTTTGTTTTACTCCAGGACATTTTATATGGTAGTGTGTCATTTCACATTTGTATTAGACCTATAGGCTGCATTATTTAATATAGCATTGAAGAAATTAACAAAGGAACTTCTTTGTTCATAGAAACATCTATTAGCTAACAACAGCAAGAAAACTATTTGCGAGGACATTTTTTTTAAAAAACTCAACCACATGAAAAACTAGCTTATAAGATTTTCTGTGAATTATTCATAAAAGAGAGAAATTTAATCCCTTACTACTGTCATCTGTTGTAACTGGCTTTTTAAATTTTCATGGATTTTATTTTTAATTTTCCACACTAACAACAGGTGCATTTAATTGTTAGAAAACGTTGTAAATAGTTTGCACTTCCACAATATCAGTTAATTTAGGACTCCCCAAAGACAAATACAGCCGTAGCATTTAATCGGTGAGGAATTCAATACAATTTATATGCATATAGGAAAAAGAATTGAAAAATGTGTGTTTAAATTTGTCCCATTACCAAACACTAAATTAAATTAAATCACAAATATATCATCCAGCATTTTTTCCAAGCTCTCTGATATGAAATAGGTACATGAGTTTAAAATTAATTTGCATACCATTGAATAGATGTTTACAACTCACAATTATATCTTTGGACAAGTTGATTTGCAAGCTTAATTTTTTCTTCAATTGGTTAATTACTGGTAAGTTTTATTTTTGATCATCTGGTGCCCATGCATGCCATTCATAGGACAATATTTTGATCTATTGAATACCTAATTGTTAAGGCACCCAGTCACAAAAGCAACATTGTTCACAGAAATGCCATATATCCTAGCTACATATGTTGAGCTTTTAGATGCAATTTAACCATCTTAAATATGTTTGTTAACTCATTGATGTATTGTAGGATCGCTGTGTAAGTGTAAAATTCTATACTATTCTAACATTTTCTAAATCTACTCTTCGAATGCCTATTGCCGGTATAATAAAATTAATTTTTCTGTGAGCAAAGGGACATAACAAAAAGTTGAAATAACTTACACTTTTTATTTTGCTTAGCCTTACTATATAAATGCAAATTTTACCTAATTTACCAGCAGTTTAACTTGCCTTGTCTTATGAATAATAGTTCTGCATTTTATATTATATACACTTAAGTTTGTTTGGCAGACTTGTCAATATTAATGTACATTGTAATCAATATGCTTTCACTGTTTTAGAATTTTCAAATTATGCAATATTTGACCCAAAAATATTTAATTTTTTTTTGGAAAGGTAAAAATTATAAAAGCCCCAGCGGAATTCAAACTCAAAACTTAGTAGTTAATGCTCTAATTAACCCATTGCGCTACAGTCTTATAAGGTAACAATTTTGGGAAAGAAAAAAATTAGTAATAATCACTTGATTTTTTTGTGTTCATTTCAATAGGAAGTGGGTCACAATATGGAGGTGTCCCAACCACCTTAATTTTTTTTTACCAGAACTATCATCAATCAAATAGAAAAAGAGTAGGATTAAATTGATTGATTGGCAAGTTTTACTGTGAGCTATAGTATTAAACTGAAAGAATGAGTTTCACAAATTATTATTGCTCATCTTCTTGGTATTTTGGCTATATATAGCTGCACACCAAAAAATACATGTACAACACACTAATCTCATATATGTTACCAGTATATCTCAAATCTTTTTTCTTATAATGTTATTAGTGACCTTTTTATGGTAAACAAATTAAACTGTTTTAGATTTTTAAAGCTATTAACACATGTATTTACATATCAGATCCTCTCTATGTGCATTGCTGATTGTAGGACTGATCTTAACAATTACTTTAAAGTGAGGTAGCTAAAGATTAATGAAACTGTCCTTTTGCAAGTTTACTCATTCATTCATCCTCCTGATAAAGTCACAATTAATTTGCCATTAATGATCTACGAAATGCTTATTTTTTCCTACTGTATTCATATTTCTGCCTCATTTTCTTTTAACTGTAAGTGAATAACATTCTATATTTTTGGATGTCAACTCT
This sequence comes from Magallana gigas, assembly GCF_963853765.1. Taxonomy (NCBI): domain Eukaryota; kingdom Metazoa; phylum Mollusca; class Bivalvia; order Ostreida; family Ostreidae; genus Magallana; species Magallana gigas. The sequence goes on along the minus strand of NC_088859.1, from coordinate 22,267,767 downwards.
ATCAGTAAAAGTATTTGATATATATATTCATTTCACTTATATTTTATCTAATGAATTATTGAGGTAAATAAATTCCATATTTCCTAGCGGCAACACTATACTAAGCATTGATAATTGTGTGCATTAGCCTGTATCAAAGACTGATCTGTAAGTCTGGTCTTGACACAGCTCATGTAATGATCTGTGACTGTGATTTAAGATTTAAAAATGTGCTCTGTTTTACAGGGGAAAGAGAAGATCATGTAAAGGCAGCGGCCATAGCAGCCAGTGTAGTGGGCATTGTGCTCTTTGTGACGGTCATTGTGTGCATCCTTGTGCTGCGCAAAAGGTAGGACTGTGCTGATGATATCTCAAAGGTTTTGAACCAGTTATTTTAACTGTTATTATTCTCCACTTCAACCGAATATGTTGATAGCTTCATTAATATAAAATCATTAAGTGTGGCATATGAATTTTGTAGTTAGGCCAAAGAAATGCAGAATCACAAAATGTAAAAACAAGGTGATACATGTATATGATCTGTTACCAACAATACATATATTACATGTACTAATCTACCTATATTTTTATTTAGGTATATTAGAAGGAAAGCACAAGAAAAAGAGAAGGAAAAAAGCGAAAAAGAGGTACGTTTATATAGTCAGTATTGAGTTTACAGGTGTGTAAACAAAGTCTGTATTGCGGGTGAATGTCAACACTATTGTACGTGGAAAAGCCTACCATGCACTATAGCTCTTTCCACTCTGTGTTTGTCTGTTTTTATGGACTTTGGCGATTATAATCACAAACTATCACATTTCTACACTAAGAAAACATAAATTATTGAATCTTTTATTTGATTATTGCTTAATTAGAATATACTTTTAAAAGTACAAAACTGAAATTATGCATTCTGCATAAATTTTAAGTACTGTAGAAGCACATATTTTCGTTGGGTCAAAATTTTGTTGTTTCTAAAACAAATAAAATTTTGTAGGCATTTAATTTCATCATATCGTAATATTTTTGTATTCATTAACACTTAAAAATTAGTTAAAACAAAACTGAAATTATGCATTCTGTATAAATTTTAAGTACTGTAGAAGCACATATTTTCGTTGGGTCAAAATTTTGTTGTTTCTAAAACAAATAAAATTTCATAGGCATTTAATTTCATCATATCGTAATATTTTTGTATTCATTAACACTTAAAAATTAGTTAAAAATTCGGCATGGATTTAATTTCATTATTCATACTGCAAATGAAAATAACGAAATTAAATCCTCATCGAATATTTCTGCTTCAACAGTAATTAGATTTTCAAAACACTTTTATTGACAACAATTGCTGAATTATTTGTATTTGCTCTTTTATAAACTATTCTTACAAAATTTCATGAAACCATGTGACCAATACATACTGTAATTTTAAGTGTCATTTTGATATGCTGTGGATTATCAATACATATGAAATCAAGAAATACATTGATATTTAATGACATATTGATTTACCCTTAGATTTTATAAGTTGGTGCTCCTAATTAACTCATTTACATTAAGGTAAAAGTTCTCATCAAGTCAATTAAGAATGATAAAGAATTAACAGTTTTGTTTTAAATTATGTAGTTTCGATCACAGAGCCCGGGACCTAATACAGCTACAAATGGAGGACACCAGGAGACAGAACAATTACTGATAAGAAATGGAGTCCCCAATCAAAGTGAAACTCGGGTGTAACCTCGGAAGTTGTGTGTGAACTTGTTATACTCAGCAAAAAACCAACAAAGCAGCAAGGATTGTGTATTGTATACAACATTGTATGTGTTGGTGTCCATCATTTCTGTGACGGTGACAGCCCGTGAGACTGATACTCAGCTCTGATCAGATCTGTCTTTCTGACACTGCATTTATTCAAACAAGTTGTGAACAAGTTGAACATTGTGCCATTGTTGTGACATTTCATGGAGCTATAGTTTTATGTGAGTGAGAGAGAACAATTTTATTGTATACTTTACATTCTACCATAGAATGCATTTGGATGTTCTTTGTACATATTGTAGATGGCATATTATTTATTATAACATATTCTCATACCTTTGAAATCCAGTAACCTGGGCTTGCAGCCAAAACATCGCACATTCCTTCATCTTGAATCCACATGTACATTTAACGTATTTATTCTTTATTCTTGAAAAAGGAGGAGATTAAAATGTGAAGGATTTAACCAATTTAAAAGTTGTGTTTAAAAACAATGGTACCAGGCATCAAACCTACTTATGATTAACATGTCGCATATATATTTTTGTGATTATTGTAGTAAATGATTCTATAGAGATTGAATCATTGACATAAGCTGCTACACAGAGTTTAAACACTAAGGTCCTTAATCACCGTTATATAATACATGTATATGATATCTTTGGCCACTGGATAACATAAATCCATAATTATCTCCACAATCGTTTATCAAGAATATGTTGTTTTATTTTTTAATGGTTGTATAAGAGAGAGAAAGAGAGAGAGAGAGAGAGAGAGAGAGAGAGAGAGAGAGAGAGAGAGAGTTTACTTAGTTGTAGAAGCTGGCTTTAACATATATATATATTGTTACTTTTAAATTTGCTTTCTTGCATACATGACAGCAGAGTTGGATAAAATATCATTGACATAGCAGCCTTTAGATATTCAATCACACCAAGCAAATATTAATAACAAGTGCTTTAATGAAATATATTGTTTTCAAAAATTATATTTAGTAATGCACTGTTTGATGGACTTGAAAAAAATTATTTATTAATAAAAACGATCATTTTAAATTATAAAAAAGAAAACAAGTTTCAAATATATTTGCAGAGTTTAAGCTTTATTATAATAACAACATTAGAGTTATATTGTAAAACCTACCCCAACCCAGTTTCTTAGAATAATTTGGCTTGCTACTGAATTAACGTCTTAATGGTGTAGTAATCTGGCATTACACGTACCTTGATTAGATAAAATAGTACAAAGTTATTTCAATAGATAGACAATCAATAGAAGAAAAGCTATGTCTGTAGCTAGAGGGCCGAAGTAGGTAATCTAGAGTACAGTATATCCCTGTGTGTGTATGAGAGGGCACTTGTATATACAATAGGCTATTTATTAAACCTCAGCAAAATCATACATATCATTAATTGTGTTAGTGATGTATTCATAGTCCATTAGACTGGTAGGGCTAGATTCCATTGTTAGGGGAGTGAGTTGTACCGCCACTACTCTGAGTGCAATATTTAATTTACTACTACATGTACTATGTTTTACATTTCCAGTTTCATCACAAATCATGTCTTTCATGTGGTTATTCTATCAGCATACACTGTTTGTACTGTACATTTTGTTCAATTGTCAAGTGATTTGTTGCTAACATAATTGGATGCTTTATACTTCGTTTAATTTTTTTTTTAACTTGGTTTTCTATTACTTTTGTAATTTTAAATTCAAACAAAATTATTTGAAGAATAACTTTTTCAGTGTAATGTAAAATTAGAAAAAAAATATTGATTCCTTTGGCAACAGGAATGTATTTGTACAAATAAACAGAAATGGCAACATGATGTTTTATTATTTTGAACCTTTACTTAAAATTATTATATCACTGCTGGAGCCAACAGTTGAAGGTTAACACTCCCCCAGCCTCTTCCTATGGGCATTTAATGGGTATAAATTGTATATAACAAATATACAATGTAGATAATCACAGATTACAAAGCTCACCGAGACGAGGCATCAACTTCATGAGGCGTCACCTTTATAACACCACCTTTATCATATTATATAAAAATTAGATTAAATGATGGAAACTGTTTTGACACAATATCATATATATCATATGTTAAATAATGGTTTGATATCATTAGATGATTTCAAGCAGTATTGTAAGATACAATGTTTATCAATACAATAATATAAAATATGATCTTGCATCTTATCATACTATCCAATATATCATATGATACAATATAATACTGTAATATAAAATGATACAATAGGAAAATGTAACATGATATGATATTGTATTAAGATATGATATTGTTTTATATAATATGATACGATATTGTATCGTGTTATACATTATTGTATTTGATCACATAATAAAATATAATATATGATACACTATAGTATCATATGTTACAATATCATATCACATAATACATCACAACATTCAATTGCAAACATTGACGTCACCTTGTTGTGTCTGGAGCAGATAAAATGGCAGCGTCAAAATTTGCTCAAATCTCTGCAAAGGTTTAAAATTGAATAGCACCAAAATATTGTAAGTAATATGGGTGAAGCGAAGATTTTTAAAGCGTATTTGAAAGGGGATATTGTTAATTTTGAAGAGTTTAAATGAGTTTAATTGGACGTGAATGAATATGTCGCTTGATAGTCCTCGGGAAAGCAAAACACTTATTAGGTTAGTTATTGACTCACTGCGGAAATATATTGGGTTGATCAATCTCATAGATGGATCTGCTTTGCATGCCATCTATGAGATTGATCAACCCAATATATTTCCGTAGTGAGTCAGTAACTAACCTAATAAGTAATAGTATGAAATTGTATCGTATATAATACAATATTATTTGATACAACATTATAAAAATAGTGCCCTGTTTAAGAGGGTTACTGTTGAAAATGACACCCCGAGACAACCATTGTCAACCAACGCGAAGCGGAGGTTGACAATGGTTTTCGAGGGGTGTCATTTTCAACAGTGACCCTCCTAAACAGAAACTATTTATTTTATTATACTGAATGTCTTAATTTTAAAGACATTTTTACTGCTTTTATATAAAAATGAAGTTATTGATATTGGATCATATAACAGTATGTATTATTTCATACAATACTATACAATAGGAAACATGTTATATCATTTAAGAACAGACACATCTATCAAGCAAGTTTGAGTGAGGAATGAGTTTGTTTAGCATCCTTGATAATGGAGACCAGGCTCCGCATCTGATTCTACCTCTGCGATGTATTTATATTATAGATAAACCAACTATGCAAGCTTGTATAGTACTATTATCAGTTATCCGAAACCTAGGGCTCCGATTCAGCATTCGAGCCTGTCGGGTGCATCAGTATCATTAGACACATCATCCATGCAAGTTTGGTGAAGTTAGGACCAGTAATAACTAAGATATAATCATCAGAGGGCACCTGCTCTTAAAAAATTTAAACAGCTCTAAAAACCTTAAATTGAAACAAGTAAATTGTTTCATGAATGTATTGCAAGGGAATAAGTTTTGTTCTGAGATGCGTTTTATTATTCAAACATCTATTATTGTTATACTTTCATGTTAAATACTGAAATCTGATTGGTTTAGACGCAGTTCATAATTTTTTCTATTACCCTCAGCGTTAGCAACGCACTTAGCAACGGGTAACATTAAAAATTGTTACATGCGCGAAAATTATGCGCGTACGGTTCGCCGTTGAATTCACGTTATTCCTATGTAAAAGCAGTTGAGTTTTCTTTAAAATTATCACATTCAGTATAACAAAATAAATAGTGCCTGTTTGGGAGGATAACAGTTGAAATTGACACCCCTCGAAAACCATTGTCAACCTCCGCATGGCGTCGGTTGACAATGGTTTTCTGGGGGTTTCTCGGGGTGTCAATTTCAACTGGTACCCGCCCAAACAAGCACTATTTATATAATGACACTCAATATTAGCTGCAAATCGCTTTTTCTGTTGAAATTGTATTCCAAAGGTGGCAGAATCTGACTCTTGGTGAGTGATTACCAGTGGTAACGCTAGTCGACTTATACTAAAGAACTTCCGCACAACAAAAACAAAATCTTAATTCCAGATATAAACAACAAACACACAGACATTTTTTACTTTATTTATTCCAATAAAAATAAAATAATTAGATGCATAAAAAATATTGATAATGATGCCCAAATAACAAATTTAAGATAAAATAATAGCTGCCATGATCAGAAGATAGTGATCGTCAAACCAACACACCAGAGAAAGAAATTTTTTAAGAATAAAAACATGTCCACAGGAATATTAGAATAGCTGACAGAAGAAGTATAAAGTAGAGTTAAGTGCATGTAGTATGTGTAAATATGCCAACATTTATCTGAAAAGTATGTGTGTTACAGTCACCCCCCCCCCCTTTTAAAAAAAACTCCAGTATAAAAACAACCCCTTCCCCCCTTAAATAAGGTGGCGGGCTCATTCAAACTATATCTGTCTCAATGCATAAACAATCAGTATGATACAATACAAACAATGAAAGGCCTCCCGCCAAGACTCAGAGAGAAAAGCCTTCAAAAACCAAACAGAGCTGTCAGTTCCATCAGTGTCTCTACGGACCACAGCCAGCGACACTAAAATTCATCAACAAACAAATATGAATAGTACATCTTTCTTTCCAGAGGACTTAAATCAAGATATATAGTCATGAGATTGCTTTATTCAACCAGGCTGCCATCTTTCTGATGATACTTACACTAGTTCATCTATCAGCCATTATTATGCCTCCTGTCAGATTGTATCTCTATCTCCGACTCGTTCATATGTATCAAACCTTGACTACTATTTAGGCATAGTACAGGCACAACACAGCACTATTATATAAATATGACAACAAAAAAAGTCCAATGTTAAGATATTATACAGATCTTAGAATAGAATAAAGACATGTCTTTCTATAAAGAAATGATTTGATAATTGACATCGAATAGGCCGACTCATCTATTTATATTGAAAAAAAGGATGTATCTATTCGAATAAGTGACGCCCGAATAGATATCACTAATTCAAGAAATCATTCTTTTAAAAAATGTCTTTTTTTTATCAAATAGGAGATACTAGTATCAATTATTTATATCGAGAATTTAGCCAAATCACCTTTCTAAAATTAATAGGTTGCATCACCTATTCAGTTTTTAAATAACTGAATACGGTAAGCATCAAAATTGGCTCTTTTTTTTTTATCAAATAGGAGATACTAGTATCAATTATTTATATCGAGAATTTAGCGAAATCACCTTTCTAAAATTAATAGGTTGCATCACATATTCAGTTTTTAAATAACTGAATACGGTAAGCATCAAAATTGGCCCTGTTTTCGGAGTAAATGATTCCCCTCCTGGTTTTCATTTTTATGAATCATCTACTTGAGAAATTCTTATATCATCTTTTTTAGTAAATGATATCATCAATTAAAATCAAACGTGTGACATCAGTTAAAAAAAGATATCAATTTACTGCAGTAAATACGATAAGACAGTAAGTCCATCATTCTTGCCACACAAAAAATCAGCAGTTAATAATAGGTAATATGAATTATCAGTTTTGAAAATTTACCATTTACTCCTCTGTCGTATGAGAAGATCGGAGTGCGTTGACAGAGCTAGTTCCCGTCTCCTTTTTAAAGGGAGTAGTGCAAAAGGTGGCTGTGATAGGTGCCATCTTGTCATCACAAGTAAGACTTTCATTGAATGTCGTAATTTGACCATCACTCGAAACAGTCGTATTGGCCTTATTAGTTGACCCCGACACAGTACTGGAGATGTCGTTTCACTGAGTACGGAGATGGTGCTTGTCACTGTCTTGGACACAGTCGCTTTAGAGGGTGGAGCCACAAACTGACGTGTAACTGATTTTAACGCAGAAGCGGTGCTCGGCGTGGTCGTGCAGATAGAAACGGTGTTGGGTGTGGTCGTGCTGATAGAAGCGGTGGTGGGCGTGACGGTGATGATAGAAGCGGTGGTGGGCGCGGTCGTGCTGATAGAAGCGGTGGTAGGCGTGGTTGAGATGCTAGAAGCAATCGCCTTAGCAGGGTCAGTATTTGACAAAGAAGTTGCTTTGACTCTGCTGTGGGGGGCTACAACGTCTGCGGAGGGTGCAGGATGCACAAAGCTCGTAGAAATGCAAGCCGGTTTATCGGAATGCTGAAAAGTTTAACGAAAAAGATTGCAATGTGCAATGCTGTGTTTAAAAGACAAAAAATTGTATGTTATTCAGCTCTTTCTTCCAGACAAAGTCTCTCCGCCATATTCTGTTATAGCGCCACCTTCGAAGCCCAGACTGCAAAAAGAGAGGTATAACCTTGTAAAATTAAAGTGTAAGAGGACTTTCTAAAAGTGGCATTATCAAGACGTTTTTAATTGTTCATCATCATTATGAATTGATTGGCGTTAGAGCAAAAATAATTTATCAATTGGGGAGGGATATAGATAGATTAATGAATTTACCTTTTGGTGTGGCTCCTTTACTAATTTCTCATCATTTTGTAATTGATTCTGTGTGAATAAAACACTATTTGAGCACCATTCATTGATTATAATTACTTTTTATAGCATAATATTTCAGAATTACTCTGAAAAACATATATAATATCTGAATGTGTAATGTTCTTAGTCAATTTAAGTAAAAGTCTATACATTTAACAGAGAAACACTGCATTTCATCACATGGTTTACAAGTTTTATTAACACCAAAATAAGCTAATTAGCCTTGACTTACATTGACGTTGACCTTAGTTGGCCGGTCAGGAATGTCCTTGACCCTGGGATCTCCTCCGACCTGTGTTTGTGGGTCGTCCTTAATTGCGCCACACTCTATTGTGTGCCATGTGCGCTTTTTATTTGGCTTTGACTGAAAAAAGGTATATGTTGGGTGTAAAAATATAATTATTAATTCCAAATGTTGACTACACTAGAAAAATATTTCATTGCATATCGATATAACCTCGTCATATCTAAAGATATCTTGACTTACATCGATCTTGACCTTTATTGGCCGTACATGAGGGTTGTTTACCCTGGGTTCTCCCAAAACTCGTGTTTGTGGGTCGTCCTTGCGCCACACTCTATTGCGGTGCCATGTGCGCTTTTTATTTGGCTTTGTCTGAAATACCGGTTTGTGTTGCAGTACGAAAGTATGGACAATTTCATACTTTGACTACCTCAGTAAAATATTTTCATTACATATTGATATTAACCTCGTCCTTTGTTCTGTTCTGTGGGATATGAGTCATAAAAGACGAGACGGCCGACAACTGTTCTTCAAAATTCTGAAATTTTATAAGAAAGGTTAGGATTTCGTGACCGAGAATAGAATTAAGTATTGCTATGTCCATGTTTATTATCATATGAAAATAATGTATTCGCAACCTATGTAAGAAATTCGTTATTCAGAAAGAATAGCAAACATATGAAAAATTTGTAGATTTATATTGATTCATTATAGAACTATGTAACTATCTTTATCTTGCATCAAAACAAGTTAAAAACGCTGGTTTCAATGCATCAATTGCGTGATCTTGGCTCACAAGCCAGTAAAATCTTTTTGATTTCAAAGAGCCATTACTAATAAAATAGACAGGTATACATGTAGGTCACATTGAAGTTTGACACAACTACCAAAAGTCCAAGCTCTTGTCAAAATGGTTCTAATCGCAGGTTTGTTGTTTTTTTTTGGGGGGGGGGGGTTCTTGGGGGTGTATTTATATTGGTAGAGTAAAATGCTTTATAATTTTGTTATTGGAGCTGGCTTTTAATTGGTGAAATACGTACGGGGCTCACCTCACAGCCTACTCAATATTCAGGGTCATGAACCCTGGGGAGCATTCATTATTGTCCCCAAGAGAGACAACTCTTGAAAACGTGCATTAACTATAGTCCGTTTCTTAATCTTATTAAAATAAATAAATTGAGAAAAGTTTTCAAAGTATTTTAATTATAAATAATACATATAACCATGAGTAAAAGGCATGAAAGAAGTACATTTATTTATCAAATATAGTAGGCTGGTACATGTACCAGGTGAATATCAAATGTATATTGCTTGTAGGTACATGTATAAATCTACACAACTACATTCAATTAATACACTGTGTTATGTAAACTGAAAACAAAATACACAGGTTGTAAGAGATCTTTTTTAAAATGAATTTTCTTAAAATGAAAAATAAATTAATGAAATTGCACATATCATTCTAAAAAAAAATCATAATACTAATTGACACGAAGTTCAACATAAATAAAGTGATACATTCGATGGATAGGATATAATGTACAGCAATTTAAGATTTAGATGTCATTTTTCATATGAAAGGTAATTGAAACTCCATACCATTTAAACAATGAAAAGGTTGCAGAAGGCCTATTTGTATCTAGTTGAATATAATGAAAATAAATTAATGACCTTGTATACATCATTTTAAGAAAAAAAAGTAATAAACATGCTGTTCAAGAAACTAAAGTGATATATTATAGGAATCAATAGGATATTCTGTACAGCAATTTTAATTATATTTTGGATTTGTTTCCAAACATTGGAATAAAGGGGAAAAAAAACTTTTATAACTTATTTAGATTAAATAATTTTCTTACAAAATATTAATATTTGTATTTCATGGCTAAAACTGAATATTTTTCTGTCAATTTCTTGTGTTCAAGAACAAGACCTATACTTTTATCAGACACTTTTATATATATTATGTCTATTTCCCATTGTAACTAAGTATTTTTTGTTCTGTTTGTATACAAAAGAGTATATTCAAGGGACTTAGACACGATTTGAGCTTTAAATTCAAAATTTTATATTTCCATTTTCAATATTTAGAATGGTTGATATGGGTATTTTTAATGCTTTGTCAAAATTTGAAAGTCAAATACCGAGTTAAAAGAAAGATAAAAAATTAAATATTTTTTGTTTTGTAAACAAAGCGCGAGTCTTGTTATTATTTACATATGTGTTTTATTGGTGTAAGTTTAATTCAAATGTTGCTTTTTTCTATTAATAATATCATTTATGATCACATCGAATCAGTTTACCTTCTTTTCTATGAATCATTTTCTCAAAGAATTGGTAATTTCATACTTAATATTATTTGTAAACAAACATAAGACTCGAGCTTTTTACATAACAATAAATTCTTACCCCTGTATCTCTCTTATAACTTAACTTCTAACATTCAAATTATGGTCAATTATTCAAAATGTGCAAGTAAATCATTTTATGCATAAAGAAATTGAAAACAAAATTTTGATCTAAAATCGTGTCCAAGTCCCTTTAAAAAAAACTTGTATAAAATAGTAAGGCTAAATTCCAATTTAAAAAAAAAGCTGTTTCCAAAAATGTTACATGTATATGAATATGTTATATAAAAACATATGTTAGATGGATGGGTAGGAAAAATACAAATTAAGTGCACTCGATAAAAAGTTTGCTGGTATTCATTATGTGAACACAATTCATCCAGTAACATTTAAAGTTATGCAACATAAATAAGAATGTTATGAATGATGTGTATAGAACAAATTCTTCTGTGGTTGGCTCCATAAATCTTGAAAAGATGGTGTGAGTTGGTGAAAAGGCAGAATAAGGTTCCATTCTAATCCTCATGCATTCCATTCAAGAAATATTCATTAATGTCATGGTCTGGAAACTAAAATAGAATAAACATAAAGTGTTAAGAGAATTACATGTAATTTTTGCAAACATTGTGCACTCATCAAATACTCACATGTATATATTCAATGAAGTTATTTATGGAATGTGCAATTACTAACAATGTAATCTTTTCTAATATTGTACATACATGTATTAACATCATTTTGCCACTAATTTTAAACCCAGCTGACAGTTTCTTTTTGTTATATATACAGCGTCAAAAGATAGTTGCATCATGTGCATGTACTTTCAGTAATTTTAAAAGCCATAAAAACATTTCAGTATTACAAAACACTTTAAATTTGTCAAATGATTTTACAAATGAAATATGTACTAATATACCAGTAAGTCACAAGTGATATATACTTTTTAAAGCAGTACAATGTATCACATATATGACAACATCGAGAAACCTGGCTCAATCAATTCTGCACACACATGATTCAAAGATATTTAGATATCCAGTGTACAGAAAGATATTAAATATATTGAAAAGATCAAAGTCATAAACACTTATGTAACATATGATTGTCTGTATGAGTTTCAACTATCAACATTCTATGTACACCAAAACATGATTGCGTAAATAACAAAAACTAATCTGAAAAACATATTTCCAGCATAAGAAATTCATGGGATTTCTGCAAATCCCATTTTCTCAGAGAGTGTAAAACACATCTCTTAAAGTTTATAATATTTTCAAACTCCTGGTATTCCTTTCAGAGGTTCCCACCCCTTAAAAATACAGATAATCAAGCAGATTTGCAACAAGATGCCCATATAAACCTTTCCCTTTTACACAAGACATTGTAGCTATTTAGATGACCTTGCTTGGCTTTCAATCAGCTTAAACCAAATATATCTATGGTACATATGGAAGACAAGTTGTAAGTTTATTACATGACAAAGAAGTACCTTCTGGGCTTCAGCAGACATGACTGGGTCATTAGCAATATCAAATTGACAATATTTTCTATAATCCCGATCTTCAGATCATCTGGAAACCGCAGGTAAATCTGTACATTAGAAGAAAAAAGATACACTAGCTATCATTACAAAGCTAAACATTATCAAAACAAAAGGGTGTGTCCTAGATTACACTTTTTTATGGGCACATGCAGTATCTGAGACATGGTCAAAACATTACCATGATAACGGCTATAACAACTCATTAAGTGGGAAATGACATATAACTCTAAAATTTGTTATGGCTTTTCATACTCTCTCTCTCTCTCTCTCTCTCTCTCTCTCTCTCTCTCTCTCTCTCTCTCAACATCTTTGTCAGCAATATTTCTAGTGCAATGTGGCATTATTGAAATATATATATGGTTCATGGAAGCAAGGGAATCAATAACAATTACATGTACACTGTAATTACACTCTCTCTCTCTCTCTCTCTCTCTCTCTCTCTCTCTCTCTCTCTCTCTCTCTCTCTCTCTCTCTCTCTCTCTCTGAGTCTATCTCTCTCTCATACTCTCAATCTTATAATGTTATATTTACATAACAAATGCAGGCCCTTGAATCATAAACACTCTCATCGTTAATAGATAAATAAGACATAAAGTTAACAGTTTGAATGAGATGCAGATATCAAAACCACATATGTACAGTGTACATTGTACGTGTCGAGGAAATTCTGTATGGAAATGACTGAAAGCATGATTGACACAAACTCAATATTCTAGGAAAAACATACAATATTCTTTTAACGTATGCTACGTAACAGTATGTGTAAAAACTGACTATAATACACCTGCATACACATTTCATACTAAAACATGTCTTTCAAGTCACATTTCGCAACGACCATTAATTATCGACATTTTTGTAACATGTGTACTAGACTTAATGCATTGTATGCTTTTAAAAGAGTTTTTGAGTAGCTTAACAATGTAAGTAAGCATGTTCTTACCGACGAATGACTACTCCTTAGCACGTTTTAGATTGTTGACAAAATCGAGGATTGCTGTTCAGACTGTTTCATGCTGAACAAAATTTAACGAGATAAGGCTATTCACCCCAAACTTCGACTTCACATTAATAAACAATTGTTCTGCAACTTTAAATAATTTAAAAGCTTGCCAATATAAGAAACAAAAACTTTTACTTACTTTTTCCATTTAAACTCCTCTCTCGATTTTCACGAGTGTTAGACTGGTCTCGTTAAAATCCCGAGATATACGAAGTTTTGACTTTCTCGGGTTTTTTCATTCTTTCATGAATATAAAAATCAGAAAGGTTCCGATTATGCTAATAAGGCTGTGAGGTGTGTGTAGCGTTGCCAACGCCGAGAGGCCAAACAAAACCAAAATGCTCAGTTTAGCGACGTAGATATGGCTAAACATACAACATCTTACATGTATATTAAACTATATTTAATTTTCAACAGAATTACCATTGTTTCAGATGAATAAATTTTGCTGTTTTTTTCGAACCTGACCCCCCCCCCCCCCCCCCGGGCCATATGTTCGACTAACACACACACACACTAGCTCAATATCATAATTTATAGAGATAGCATAACAAAATTATAATTATAGTTATACAAATGAAGAATATCACATACCTATCAACTGAACATCGAGATGAATAGCCTACAGGCGATGAAAAATCTTTCTTATCGGTAATAGCCTGACAGTAACACATTCTTTATGAATTGTCGTTTCTAAGAATGTAACTAACGACCATTTTTTAATCTAGTCAGCCATTTTAGCGGATTTTTGAAGAAGAAAAAAAAGTATTGATGTTAGCAACTATTCTGCGACGATATATCTCTTTGATTCATTGTTTTAAAAGGACAGTGGGTGGTTAAAACGGCACGTGGGTATGAAGTCACCCTTCAAAAAATACGTTACCGTTTGAGTGACAATGGTCTCATATGGGATGACTATACTCTGTCCCAAGATATTTTGGATTCATGTTTGGACGATTTTTAATAAAAATACACTTACCTGTGAAAGAAGTGCAATTGAAATAGTTGAAAGGGATATTTTCCAAGATAATTTCATTGACACATTATCATCTTTCACTCGGAAAAATTCACAGGAACGAAAACAGATTCCTTACGGAGATTTATAATGGGGAATGTTTACATCTTTTCTCCATTCGGAATACACTCGGAATACATCGCGCAATATTTCAACGTTATCATCCGGGCTTGCTGCAATGCAAAATCTCCGTAAACATCACATTTTTTAGCATTGTATTGAAACCTGATAAGCTAACAGGGGCGTTTTGACTGAGAAATCTTGGAAATGTTTCATACTTTTGAATGAACATCGTTTGGATCCTGAGGTATTTATAAATATCAAACAATTAAGCCATACGTGAATCCAAAATATCTTGGGACAGAGTATAGCAGACAAACACTCGAAATTCTGTATATTTTCAAAACTTTCCCGATAATTAGACACAAAAATGTGTATTACCCTCTTAATCCGCCTTTTGACCATCTTTTAAGCTGATGCTAAGTCTAAAGATGAAGATATTTCAGAAAAAGTCAGGAGCGATATCAGACACAACCGACGGCTTCGACTTGTTCGTTAGAAATAACCGTTACCACAACACAGCGTTGGTATTATAGCAACGTTGACGTCACAATGAATGACGCTGGCCAATGAATACGCGTTTTATGCACGTAAAATATTTTGATCACTAGCGTGCACCACGCAGTGGATTTACCTAAATTGTTATCAGTTATCATGGGCTGCGTTTTACAATAAGGCTAACGACGGAGTCTTAAAAATGTTATTTATTTAGTACTCAACGTGCTCAACTCATATGTAGTTATAACGCAGATTATGTATTTTATCTGCAGTTCTAGCTACCTTCGTGGATCACAAAAGAAAGCATTTTATTGTTTAAATAACATTCAAAACTGATTTTACATGCTCATCGAATCAACTTGAATTTGAGTATTTGTAATAGATAGTCATCAATGCTTTTTAGAATTATGACATTGAAGTTGAATTTGCCTTGATTATATCGTGATCAATCAAAACATTTGATAGCAACATTGAAAGTACGGACTAGATAATGGTGATATTATTCGTAACATGTCAGATATACTGAAAACAACACAATAATACTATGAAATTTGTATTCAACAAAAAGATGACCTTTAGAGGATCTAAAGTATCAAGCATATACATGTATCTATAACGGTAACAGCAGAAAAACTTCATAGAATGAATTCAAATGGATCATCAGGTTTTTATGGTTTCACAAAAGTTTTTTTTTTAAATGTAGTTTGGAAACATATTGTTGTTTTTGTTGTCTGATCAATTAACTATGCTATGAAGATAAACATGTTTCAAAAGTATTAATCAAAGACAATGACTATTTTGCAGTAAAAATATAACATATCATTAGATACAATACAAAGAAATCCTCAGTTGTAGATTTGTAGCTACATGTAGCTACTGAACTAAAATCTATGCTTTGATTATGATACAGACCACGACAATTAAGTAATTATCTTACCCGGACAAATTATCTTGTGGCACACATTTTTTCTTAGGTGTACATACATGTACTTGCATTAAGTATATCTTGTCTTATTTTCAAGCTAAAGTGAGTATATTTTCCCAAATTACATAGTACATTTTCAACATTAAAAAGCTGCAAAAGTTAAGACATTGAAGGGGTTTTTTTTTCCAGTAATAAGGCTTAATGTATTTTTTGCGATAGCCTTCGTATATGGGACATGTTAAAACAAAATGAAATTCTTCTTCAATACTAGTAGAATTTGAACATAAAAATATTTTCTGTTGTGTCTTTCAATATTATAAAATCGACCCGTTTCTATTACTAATTGATGCGAAGACAACCCGAATCTTAAAAAACACTTTTGATATTTGTTTGGAATATGTTTCCTTTAATAAAATTGTAAATTATGGGTTGCAATTAAGTATTTGAAAAAAGAGCATTTACTAGAAATATCTAGTTGAGAAAAAATGTTCTGTGTAGCTTGGTCAAAAATACGTTGTTTGACAACAATGAGATCTGCAGCTATCATCTTTTGTTTTTCCCACAATTCAAACATACCCAGATTGCATAAAGAATCTTCAACATGCAGTTTTTTTGCATTATGTTGTTCGACACAGTCATATAGTGTATAATAGCAATGTTGAATAATACAATTATTATGATACAGTTTTTTTTCCCCAGAACTTAACTATGTTGAACATTCTTTGGTACAGCAGAGGAGAGTATGGTTTTCCGATGGTATATAGTGTATAGCTGCTATCTTTCACGTCCTATAAAGTTTAAAACATTCATATTTGGAAAACCTTGTCATCAATATAACAACACTTCTGAAAACTGCACATCTTCAAAAATCACACTCTTCCTTCCTATTTTGTACACAAAATAGTAAGGAGGAGTGTAATTTTTATGTCATTTTGAGAGTTAAGAAAACTACATCATCTCCGTTAAGATGTAAATTATATAACCAGATCCTTTGCTCTTTTTATGAAAACACGTGATTGTGTGTCATTTACGCTATATGAAATGTTTTCTGGTCGTGTATAGTTTGTTTGTTTGTTTTTTGTTTTTTTTTTACTTTATGTGAATATTCAGTGTTTGAAGCATACCGATATCCGATATAGTTTTTCTACTTTCAATATTTTGATATCTTTATTTTTCTCAAATTGACCGTCACTACTGTTATCTACCAAAAAGACATGCATTTGTGATTGCATATATTATGCAATGTATACTTTATACACTTCAGTTGTTGTTTCAAGTATAAGTATACATGTGCAACAAGCTAAGAAAAAAGCCAGTTCACGATGTAACCAAATCACTTCCTTTTATCTTTCCTGATCGGATATGAGATATAAGAAGTTCACAGCCACGGCTAAATCTCAGGAACTAGGTTTCTAAGTGGACGGCGATTTTCATCTAGGGCTGAAAGACAAACATGTTTGGTTGTCACTCGCGCTTGGTCGTTTTTTCAGTGATTGGACTTTTTAGTGCCTTGGATATGTCCGCAGAAGGTATATCTTATGTCTTATATTTTTCACATTACACTTACTTTCAGACATTTTCAGACCCAAAATAAACCGAATAACGTATTTATTTTTGGAATGCAGCAAATACAGAGAATTTACATTGATTGGTGTCCATATGTATATATAAAGGAAAAGGAAACCAAAATCATCCCAGATAATAGACAAGTACTTAGGGTTATGATAGGGTTAACATGAAACACGAACTTTACAACAGACAAAAAGCCAATGAAGTATAATTGTCAGTTAAATGTAACAAAGACCCGTGAATAATCTGAGGCAATAAATATTAATTATTACAATACTATTTTTTCATTTAATATCTAAATAGTTGTTTGGATGTATGGTCGGAAGAAGCAGTTTGTGAAACATCCGGATCAATTTTCTGTTTCGTGGGGGTGGGTTAGATACTAATTACTCATAACTAAGAAGACACTGTCAAACTCTGAAAAATATATCAAATAATATACCATTTGTGAAAAAAGACTGGGTGGGTGGGGGAATGTGAACCCTAGTATGCACAGTCAGTCTTCTATTACTATTATTACGTAGACTGATGTCTTATTCTCCAATTAATAGTCATCCCAACACAGAAAAAAACCCTGTGTAAAAGCCTAAGTATAAATACACTTTAAACTTAATAATTCAGCCCCCCCCCCCCCCCCCCCCCAGGGCAAAAAAGGAAATGAATATAAAATGTTTGTATGTACTTCTTTTTTTCATGCTAATTATGCACTTAAAGCTACATGTTTAATGCCGTATTAACTACGGAAAAGTTAGTTGAATATATAACATAAATATGTTCGAAAACATATGAAATTTATAGTCATAAATAAAGTATGGGAAAGGGATATATATCAAAACAATTATGACGTCATTACGGATCTAGCACAAAAAGGACGCTTTGGATTAAATTCATCAAAACTTTTAAACTTGGTGATGGTTGTTGGTTTTAGTTCTGAGCAAGAGAAGCTGGAGAGAAGCTGCACAGAGCTGCACCCTGCTGGGATCCAGCAATACGGGGGAAGTTCATATAGAGAAAATCAACATCTCCAGTGAGGTCAAAGACGCTCTGTACTGGATCGGGGCCATTGTCAGTAACACACTCTGGTTCCAGGTTTTGGGTAATAATTACAATATATTTACATCCACCGAGTATTTTTATCTCTATATCTTAAGAAAACCGATTGTGATTTATAGCTCTTTTGAGAAATCTACATGATCAAGTTTTAAATAGTTTATCAATCGGTCTAAACCTTCAGCAACTCAAAAAAATCACAGACTGCACGAAATAATCATGATGATATGGGTCATTATCAAAACATGCAGTCTTTTGCGTCAGTGTCAATTGAAAGGGGTAAAAATAATGTTTTGGGGGATATATTGTACCATTGAATTTTAGAAACCTAAAACATTATTGTTGAACAACAAAAAATGATAATTTAACTGCTTAAAGTATAAAAAAAAATATTATTTGTT
Source organism: Magallana gigas (assembly GCF_963853765.1). Lineage (NCBI taxonomy): Eukaryota > Metazoa > Mollusca > Bivalvia > Ostreida > Ostreidae > Magallana > Magallana gigas. Next base: position 22,248,835 of record NC_088859.1, on the reverse strand, counting down.
ATGAGATATCAGTGAATTTATGTTGTCAATAAATTTTGCCAATGCCTTTAACCTACAATATCTTCAATAATATTGATGTTTTGCTCCAAAAATCATTGTAATATTCAAAACAACATACATGTACGAGGGTTGTCCAAAAAGTTCGTGGACACATGTGATTTCATTCTAAATAACGACGCTATATTTAGAAAAGTATTAAAATATTTTAATATAGACTGTAATAATGCATGTGTATAAAATTCAGAACAATGTACATTCTCATAATGTAGTTATCACTACAAAAACATTGCCTGTACAGGCTGCACGGCCCAGTCTGACGGTTACACGACGTTTTTATAACGTCGTACGTAGCGCGTTGGTTTCTGATACTTTTCAACGTAGTCACCTTTGCACTGCAAACACTTCTCACACCTTCTTAGCCATGAATCGAACACATCCGAATACCATTTACTGTCGATTTTAGATACAATGGTTCGAGTAGCATATTTAAGTTCATCAGAATTCTCAAATCTTACTCCTCTTAGCTGTGATTTGATGAAAGGAAAAATTGCAAAATCCATCGGAGCAAGATCCGGACTGTATGGCGGGTGTTCAAGAAGATTGAATCCCAGGAGTTCGATTTCCAGACACGTGGAAGCTGCCGTATGTGCAGGTGCATTATCTTGGTGTAGGATGATATTTCCAAGGTCCACAGCCATGGCAGGGCGTTTTTTCTTAATTGCCTTAACTAAGTCGCGGCGTAACACCTGTAATAAATAAAACCAATGTTTCGTTTGGTACACTGTATGTGGCTTTAGAATATGTGGGTTTATTAATATATATAGTAATTAAATGAATCAAAATTAAGATTAGAATGTCCGGGTATTAAATTTATGAATTAGGATATGCTAAATGTAGCAAAATGGACGTTTTTAAATCTGTAATTACAATTTAAATGTGATGAAATGGGTAGTTCTCTACCTTGGAGTAGTATGCAGCATTCACCGTCTGACCGGAGGGTACAGCCTGGACCAAAATCATTCCGTGCCGATCAGCAAAGAATATGTACATTTGTTTACCCATGGATTTCGCAACCTTTGCATTTTTCGGTGCTGGTGAACCCCGGTGTTTCCAAATGCTGGATTCTGTTTTTGTTTCTGGATCAAAATGATGCAGCCAAGTCTCGTCCGTAGTAATGATTCTGTCAAGCCACTTCTCTCCTCCTCTTTTGAAGTTCTGTATGAAAGCCTTACTTGTCTGCATTCGTCTTTTTTTGTGCTCATCGGATAAAAGTCTGGGCACCCATCTTGCGCAAACACGACTCATACAGAAGTCTTCAGTGAGGATATTAAAAACCGAAGATTTGCTAACATCACTTATTGACGCGACTTCTCTTAACGTCAGACGTCTGTCCTTCATGACAATGTCATGAATGCGGGATTTCGTTTTATCGTCACAAAGCAAAGGCCTTCCACTTCTTTCAGCGTCTTTTAAATCGCAAACTCCATCTGAAAATCGTTTGTGCCACTTGTAGACTAGTGATCTTGATATGTGTCGATGCCTTTTTGTGTTCTCCATCATTTGTTTCGTTTCGATAGGTGTTTTTTCCCCGAGTCTACGCAGAATTTAATGATGGCGCGCTGTTCCATGCGATCCGCCGACGTCGCTTTTTCTGGCGTTTTCAAAGACATGTTCTTGCCGCAAACTCCTTGAAATATCCTCTGCTCAATTAAAAACGGCTTAAAATGACGTATGAAAATGACGTTCAAAATTCTGACTACGTCACAGTTGAATATTTTGACGTTTTTACCTGTATTAAAAATACTGTTAATATTCTTATCTGAAAACTCAATCTCGAAGTTTGGACAATTTTGACAATGGGCCGTTCTTGCTTTTCGCGACACTTTAATACAGTAAAATTTAAGTTTAATTTTAATGAAAACATTCAAAACTACTTTAATCTGATTTGGAATTTTATGACAAATATGTTGGTATACAATATGCATATATAAACCCGTTTAAAATGACAAAAACGCGATTGTCCACGAACTTTTTGGACAGCCCTCGTATATATTTTAATATCTGGTATGCTATTTAACTTTTTTTTTTAAATAATGAATTTCGTGAGATATATGTTCGTCAAAAAAAAAACCATTGTCATTGGTACAACAAGGTAAACTATCTAAAAATATCTTAAAATACATCAAGTAAATGACATTTTACTAAAGTTGAAGTTTTGCAGATCATAGTGACATCATTCACTGCTGCTTAATAGATAAACGTATCAGTGATGACATTATTGTTAGAGAAAATATGACAGAAAATGTTATTATGCTCAGAAAAAATACAATGTTTAATGCAAACTGTGTCAGTGGGATAACGTACTATTTAGGGTTTTCTATCATGAAAGAACAAAAAAGTTTTTCACATAAATGAAGAATGTTTATCACTTTATATCATAGGCTATGTGGCTTTGTGTAGTTTCTGACCTCTTGGGTCTTACTGTTACATTTACTCTGGATACATCAGTGGTATAACAGTCAGTGGTGTAACCAAAAATTGTTGTTATACCACTGACAAAATTGTTACACCACATGACATTTTTTAATCTTTTTATTTCCCCCCCCCCCCCCCCCCCATTTTATTTCTATTTTGAACATTTTGAAAAATTGTTTTCTTTATCAATTTTACAAGTCAGACACTTTTATAATAGAGAAAGATTGGCTATCTGATTGCAATTGTGTTTTCTTAAATCTGGAAATGAGAAGTGTTACACCATTGACATTATTTGTTACACCATTGACATGTCGTATGCTTAGTTACCCTTTACCCATTTAAAGGGAATGTGCGGCCATTTTGTACATGTTAACATTTCTTGAACTGGATTGTTTCTGCCCGAAACTGGCCAAAAATGTTGCCAAAAGATACAAAAGCAATAAATATGAAGTCCTACATGTCATTTTGTTTGAAAAGTAGAAAAGTATGCATACAGGAACTGGACAATGCCTTTTTAATCACTCAAAACATCTGTGGAACTGCACAGCTACAGACTAATTTTGAAGATTTAAAAATCTGAAAAATATTAAGGGGGTTCATTAGTGTCCTCTCTACAACCATTTGTTGAGAAAAGGATTGAATTTTGCTCATTTAAGCTGTAACTCCTCCTCAAAATAGGGTACCCTATTTTTATCAGTCGGAATGGGAACTATTTTTAGAACAAGAAAAATCTAGTCTATACTTAGAACTCATGTGTCTATGGAGACACATTGACGTTATATTTTCATAGAAAAAAATAGTTGTCAATTCAAAACAATCCGTTTTGAATTTGAAATAAATCACTATACCTGTCACATGTTTGTTTTTTGTGGATTTTTTTTATTCTATAAGTATAAAATAAAGTAAATTCTTTTTAGAAGTAGGATAGGGGTCCAAAAAAGCGATTGTCTTAAATTTAAAAAGTATACATCATATTTCAATGAAAATGTTTCAGCAATGTACCTCCATATACATTGACAAATATATCTTGTGTTTTTTTAAGGCTCATTTAAGTTGTATTTTTGTCTCAAAGTAAGGTACCTTACCTTGAGATAAAGTTACAACTTAAATGTGCAAAATTCAAACTTTTTCTCAACAAATGGTTGAGGAGAGGACACCAATAAAACCCCTCCATATTTGTTATCTTTTAATCTTCAAAATAATTCTGTACCTGCGTAGTTCGACAGCTGTTCTGAGTGATTAAAAAGGCATTGTCCTGTTCTTGTATGCATACTTTTCAAGCAAAATGACATGTAGGACTTAATGTTTATTGCTTTTATATCTTTTTGTAACATTTGGCCAGTTTCGGCAGAAGCAACCCAGTTCAAGAAATGCTTGTAACATTCTTATCTTCAAATGTAAAAGATGGCTCCACATCCCCCTTAAATACTTGATTAAATATCAAAGTAAAAACAAATTTATTTGAATAGAGAAATGAAAATCTACATTTCCCTTTCCCCTTGATGTTATGCTTAAAATCTTTCTAATGTTTGAAGGTAACAAATGCTAGCTGAGTTTCAACAAAGAGTTGTATGCGTGTTGTATGCATTAATTTGAGAGAAAATAGAGAAATATCAAAATTATTGTCCAAAATGTATGATAGATATGAGCTGGTATAGTATTGATTGTGTTGTTTGTGAGATTGATGAGCCAAAGGAATTTGAACTCGGTACAAGGTGGATGAAAGTGTGTGGATGCCTGTACAGGCTGTAGTAAAAAAATTAACATCAAAGAGTGAGTGAATTCATGTGACAAACATCTAGATGCAATTTGTTCTGCCATTGGTGTAACATTGATTATAAGTGGTATAACAGTGTGTCTATCTTTAGATTATGAAAGAATGAGGCTCGGAAACTTTTGTTTGAGAGCAAATGTATCATTAATTAAATGCAATTCAAAATAGAAATTACTTTTTTTTTACAATATTTAACACACTAATATCTTATTTATTATCGCTTAGTCAGTGGTGTAACTTTCATGTCAGTTGTAAAACATAATAATCAGAGGTGTAACATGTATATTTTTCTCCAAATAAACTTACTGACATGTATATTTGAAAACACCAGTGCATTTATAGTTATGTCTTTTTTAAGTTCCGCTAAAAAAAAATTCTGGTTTTTTTTTAATGCTCAAATTAAGAATTTGTTGAGTAACATCAAGACTTTGTCTCAAATGTATGTTGATCACTATGTAAATGTGTCAAATATTTTCTTTTTTCTAATTCTGATAACTTTAAATGAAGTTTGTTGATATTATTTTTAAAGAAATACTTTATTTATTAAAGAATTTTATCCTACATGGTATGGTTTTTACACCACTAACAAAATTTTCACAATTCATGAAATTTTAGTCTAATTATCAACCAAATGGTAGATTTCAATGTTTGCAAGTCTTAAGATGTTATACTTCATTGTTTATTAAAAGTATTCAGGGTTTGACAGTAAGTTTTTTATTTACTAGACCAGTCGGGCTATCTCAGCAATATTTCACTAGCCCTGACTCTTTTACTACTAGCCCTGACCAATATTGACAAAAATAAACTAAAAGTAATGACAAACATAAAATATTAAATACATGTAAGTGTCCTTTTATAGAACTTCAATGCATTTTCTTTTGCATATATAGAGTGGATCTGAGCTCTATATTTTTGTCATTGTGTATACAAGCTTATCTTTTCAAAAGATCGGTGAGCTAGCGCTGTAGCCATCATAAAACACGGAAGCAGATTTTAAAATTCTTCATCGATTGAATAACAATAAATAACAATAGGAAGTAGGAAGACCGATGGTGTACTGGAATTGTGCTGGAGTCGGGTCTTAATTTAGAATTGTGAATCTACTGTAGTTTCAATTTCGAGGTGAAAAATTTCAAGAACCATTGATACTGTTTTGTAGCAATCGTATCATCTCGGGCCTTTCCGGCAAGCCCTAAAAACGTATCCGAGGTTGTTTTTGAGCTTGAAGGTAGTTAATATAAAGCTAGCTATTTATTAAATATTTAAAATAACTTTGCATTATAGGATCTAAGCTACTATTACTTTTTTTCAATTACAATAAAACACAAAACTTCATGTGAAGATGATAAAACGAAATTCAAATGGTACAGTTTATCTACAGTAGTACAGTATTCCCAGAATCCCCTACTATGGAGTCGAGCATGCGTATTCCAGTGAAAAAGACTAACGTATTTGCTAGCGCTCGAGAGCGCTGGCAATAAGGTCTAAGTGAAAATCAAACCGATATCAATCAACAAAAACGTTGAGAGATGACCCACTATACATTAAAAATGTCATTTTGTATCCCAACAATTGAACGTTTTAAAACAAAAAATAACACAAGTCCGTAAATTCGTGGTCGAAGTCTGATATAGCATTTAAAGGGGCATGGTCACGATTTTTGTCAAATTCTATTTTTCTGTTTTTATTGTTTGCCATGCCTTAGGAATGCATATCTAATGATCATATGAAATTTGAGAGTCAGTCGTAGAGTTATAAGCAAGATACAGGGCTCACAATTCTTTGTCATGTAAACAAAGCTCGTGCCCTGTTTTTGTTTACAAAGGTTCATATAACAGTAAAAAAATCTTTTTCAAGCTGATTTGTCTATCTTCCCATTCATTTTAAGCATAAATAAATTGCTCCTATCTTTTAACACACTCATATTAGGTATAAAACTGGAATTTTCACTTCAACATTCAAAATGTAAACAAAAGCTTTGTTTACATATAAAAGAACTGTAAGCTCTGTAACTCGCTTATAGCTCAACAAATGACTCCTAAATTTTGGTTGCCTATTAGAAATACTTCAATGAAGCATTGTAAATATCAATGTCGAAAAAATATTTTTTGACAAAAATCGTGACCATGCCCCTTTAAACAATGGAGTTTGTTCTGACTGAAGTGGCTCAATGGTTAGAGCAACAGACATTAATGTGGTAACATTATAGAGCATGTAAAAACTGCAAAATAAAGATATTTAGAAGTGAAAATGAAAATAAAGTTATGGTAAACGCATCGCATACTCCTGTGTAACCCCCCCCCCCCCCCCCCAATCCCAAACGGATGAGGATTATCATGATTTGCGAATAAATCTTTTTTATGCCTGACAAGGTTTTTAAGATGCTACGTGCCTGCATTGTGTAATTATTTAATATACGTGATTATGTAAACAATGATATAAGCAAAAATTATATCATTGTTTATTAAACGAGTTATATGTATTTATTGCATTTGAACAGTTTTTATAAGTATTTTAATTCTTGTTACGATTTCTCCAAGGTAAAATGAGAAAATGCATACTTATTTATTGGTACTTTTTTCCGGGTTACGTTTTCTCCAAAGAACGATTTTCCCGAAAACCTCTTTGGGCGCCATCTAACGTTTATTCAGTGCATGACTGTTGGTTTTGCATTGGTGTCTGTTGATTTTGCAAAAGAGGCTGTTGGTTTTGTTTTAAGCTGGTCTTGTTTGTATTTTAGTATGTTTTCAAATATAAGTTTTTCATTTTACATATATATTTTTTTAACCCGTTCCCGCCGCTCATACCAATGCCTACTGATAAGAACAGGGTACCATATTTTGAGACAAAGCTACAACATAAATGTGCAAAGGTCAACCTTTTTTCTCAACAAATGGTTGTAGAGTGGACACCAATGATCTTCACACATATCTTTGAGTTTTTTAATCTTTAATATAAGTATGCTGCTGCGCAGTTCTACAGCTGTTCTAAGTAATTAAAATGCCTTGTTCTGTATCTGTGCGTACAACATGTAGAACCTCATATTCGTTGCTTTTAACGACAGTGTTGGGCAATCTTTGGCATAAACAAGACAGTTCAAGAAATGTTAACTTTTTGGTTCACTTATATATCTGTACAAGATGGCCGGAAATCCCCCTTTTAAGAATTTTTTTACTCATCAATACATCTGAAATAATTAACTCAACTTAACAAAATACAAACATACAATTATAATCAGGTTAAAATTAGAAATAAACTCACGTGTTTAATTTTTTGAATATCCAATGTAATACCCGGTATGTGTTGAAAAATCAATTTCCGCCAACTATCATACACGCTTAATATAACACATTTACACTAAGAAAGAAGTCTTCAAATAAGTTGAAGATATTGTTTTAAAGATATGAGGATTTGGCAATACTAGTACATATTGAATCTCAATTTTCACAGGTTCTGCGCAAGTAACAGGACTGGGAGAAAAAGTGGATCAGCCATACGTATTATCGTGTCATCTTTACTGTAACAGTAATGGACAGAAAGCAACATATTATGCTTTAATGGTAAGAAACGTAAGGAGGCTGGATGCCCTACCCATCACTGATCAGATCTACTTTATGAGTTTTAGCCACAAATTATATTGTATAGTAAATAAAGATTGAATATTTTAGTTTGAAAATTTGAATACTATTCTATATTTTCGTCTCAAGGATATTAATTCAAGGAATAAAAAGGCATCATTCTTTGAGTAGAATGAAGTGGCCATCAGTTATGGTCGGGGCATGATCAAATTCAACAAAGGGCTTAATGATAGATTTGATCACGGCCCGACCATAATGATCATATCATTATACATAAAGAATGATTCCTTATCACTTATATTATTTTCAGCAATTGTACGATTGAATATTATATTGTTGACATTTTTACCCCGCTTGCGCCCCAAACAGTTCGTCATTTACGTCACTTATGAAATGTTTTGAACTATACATTACATATCCTATATGATTCGTAGTGTTATAACGGCTAGACAAAGACGCTGGGAAAAGGAAATAAACAGTCTTAATACGACCACGGTCATCCAGCCCTCCTGACATTCCTATAATATTAATTCCTTTGCAAAATTCATCATTTTAAACAATACTTGTTTGTTTTTTAATCTTGGAAGGATAAAAGATGTTACTGTCAACCATCGCCGTTTTCGCCGGCCCCAGGACAGAGTGCCTTTCAGTATCTGCAAACGCGCCTGTCTCCATCAAAAATTAACGGTAAAAAGCATACCAACACCTAATTGAAGCAATTTTTTTCTTACACCTAATGGAAGCAATTTGTTCTTAAATGTTTTTAACGTGGATTCCTACTTGGCATATTTTCCTTGGATTCAAAACAATATAACATCTCATTTAATTAGAGAAACCTGAAAAATATGTCTTCTTAGTAAATGATTACTTTTCTCTTCTGAATCTCTAAAATGCCGCATAGATTCTTTAATCTGAAAAAAAAGTTTATGCAGTCCCCTTAACAATTATGAAGCAAAACAACTGTATGTGTTTTACTGACTATATATTCTACTTAATTGGTGACACAATATCACCAAAGTGGACATAAACTGCCGTTTATGGCCATAACATGCAAAAGTTTCTCTAAACGGAAATTGTAAAATCTAAATGAAATTTTGAAAATTTACATATTCTTCAATATTAATGAAAGAAGGTTAAATTTAAGTATTTGAACCTGATTTTTTATTTGAGGACAGGTTTTCATTATCCAAAACTTTTGGGGGGTTTTTCTGACTTTTTCTACAATGCCGGATACCTAACTTTGATCTACCTTTGTCAAGCACTTTTTATTGTTAATAAAAATTGACTAGATACCAACATGTGTGGGGGTAATGTAATCATAATCGCCGTTTTATTATTATTTTTTTTTTGATTATCAATCAAATTTATGTATTGAAAGCAAAGTTATGATAATATTTTTTTGAACAAAAAAAAATAAATGAATTGGTCCGAAATCTGAGCCTTGACGCACACAAACATTTATACGTATCGTCTGATGTTCAGTTTTTTCAGCCCATGATAATTCAGGTTTTGTTGTAGGTAGTATCCAAGGAGACTGCGTGGCCTTTACCAGGACTGTGTCGGCAGACTATCACCAACTGTTGTCATGTAGCACGCTGCTCCCTCCAATATGTCAGTATAAACTAAGATACTCTATATAATTAATTGGCTAAAGTGAAGAAAAAAAAATACACGAAACTTCATTGTTAGAACGTTATTAGAAACCTTGAATAAGCCATTATGACAGTATCCCAAACTCTTGTTTCTTTTTTTTTTATTTTTTATCTCAGTATTTTAGTCGAATCATCAAATATCTGGACAGTCGAGTTCTAGATAATGAAATTTGACTTGGCTACATTTTGTATTTTGTATCATTTACTGTATTTGTATATCCTGCAATGACAAAGGTCATGTGAAATTTTATTAAATGGGGTTTGATTAGCTAATAAGGACCAATTATTACTCCAAGACTGAATCATTTCCCTAGGTGAAAGTGGTGAAATGAGTATAACTAATACGAGTTGGACTGAAGCAGTGACGTCATGTAACAGACCTGCAGCCGAATTTAGTGATTTATCAAAATACGATGTCACCAATGGAACCACTGGATGGACGGGGATCGCACGGCAGAACTACGGGAGAATCTGGGTACCGGGTAAATTGGCTTTATATAATATGTAACATTCATTGAAATTGGTACGATTGAATAATTATTCTGACATTTCAAATTTCAGTGCGCATACCCAGTATTTGATTTCTTTCACCAATTTATATTTTATTTTTATTCAATAAATCGTTTTACCGTTAATTTTAAGAACATCTACATTTAGTTGCAATTCAATTGATTTGAAAAGAAATCAGTTTATAGTTTTCAAAAAACAAAAGAGAGTACTGTGTTACTGGTTTTAAAACACATATAAAAGTCTACTACGCTATTAATGTGTATAAATATATTCCTGTTAAACCCGAAATACAGAGTTATCTGTCTTTTCTTGACCAAGGCATATTTTGCGTAATGCTACGTTCCTACTACCACGATTCGCAGCACGATTGAAATCGCGGTCTCAGTCGTAGTAATCGCATCAGATCCCACCAGATCTTGAGGTCTGTCGGTGGCAATCGTGTTATTCGTAGAATAGCTATTGGCTGTTAAAAACTTTTCTGCGACAAAGTATCAGATCGCACTGCCTGTTACTAAGTGCAAACACGTCGCATTTATTCGTGCTTTCTAACTCCCGATGATCAGGACCGATGTTGAAGGAGACAAACACCGCGCTGCGCTGCGTTCTGTTGCGATGTGTCAATATGGTCAGTCAGGCTGGATAGATATACCAATGTACTGTCGAGGTCGAATCGTATAGCTCAAATCGTGATCATCTTTTAAATGGTGATCATCATTAAAATTTAGACCCAGGTTTTTTTTTGCTGCTTTAGTTTCGAAGTAGAAATCGCGAGAAAGAGTGGTTATAGTATTTTTCCTAGAAACTGGGTAAAATATAAAGATTAGACGTTTAATGATTTTAACTTTATCTCCAATAATTGGTCGATAAAATTAGTTCTAAACAAGCTTACATCTTTTAAAAAAGAAAGGTGAACTAGCTCTGTAGCCATCATAAAACACAGAAGTATATAGTTTCTAACGATTCGTTCAATTTTCTGAATCGGATTAATCATTAATAGGAAGGCGCAGCGGTGCACTGGAATTGTGATGTGGGTGGGGATCTAAATTCAGAATGGTTAGTCTAGAGAAAGCTTCATAACAGCAATGACATAAATCATTAACTGTGCTTAAATCATTCTCGATTTACTGTAAATACTTTGAATTTCGAGGTGAAAAATACGAGATAGTAGAACCTATGGTACTGTTTGTTTTGAAGCTGTCGTATCTTGTCACGCCTCTCCGGCAAACTCAGAAAACTGATGCGAGGTTGTTTTCCGATCTTGACGGAAAGATCAAGGAAGGTAGTTAAGAAAAGCTAGCTATTTATTATATTAAACATTGAAAATAACTGAACTGTACCGTCTTGGCATAATAAGACCTAAGCCGCCACTGTTACTTTTTTTTGGCATTTATGTACAGGTTAGACAACAAAACACAAAACTTCAGATCATATATAGATGATAAAACGAAATTGACATGGTAAAATGGATGCCCTACCGTGAAGTCGAGCATGCGTAAACCAGAAAAAATTGACTAACGTAGTTGCTAGCGCTCGAAAGGTGACAAAAGGATTTTTTTCTGCTGTAGCAACAATATGCTTAGTAGCGACTCCCTTCCCCAACTCCTACCGCGACGAACACATTTTATATATTCATTTTGTTCCGAGGTTATTTTTAAATCACAAAAACAATTAACCAAATATTAAAACAAATTTCTAAATAACATATGTTAAATCACGTTTATCATGTTTATCGCGGTTACATGTATATGTCTGAATATTCCATTGTTTGTTTGTTTCTTATTTCATTGTTCTCTATCAGACTCGAGGGAAGATACCAGTCTGTTTGGCTGTTTAGCTGTAAACGTTTCTTCTGGTAAAGCCACATCTCTACACGAGTTTCCTTGCGATACAAACCTAACGTCATTGTGTGAACACGGTATTTATAAATACTTCTACTAAACATTTATGAATGGAATTATATTTCAGTAGCATTGCCATCACAATCATTTTAACACGAAAGATGTTTGTAGACTTGTAGATTTTTTTTTTGTCGGGTAATGGAACTAAAATTTCGCTAAAATGAGTTTGGTCTGTAAATTTTTTATTCGAAATACGATTAGACAATTGTAGTAACTGTAAAGTTTCTTCTTAGTTAAAGATTGGTTATTTTACAGGATATTTAAATAATATATAGTTCAGGTAGAACCCGAGGTATTCAGACATGTCGATTGCTCTTGGTGGTTTTTTTTACTAGTATTTGTCTGTTGCACAACGAAGAGAAATTATTTTCGCGCCGGGACGGATTTAAATTGTTTACCTGTTTCTTTACTTTCAGCATTTTTTAAGTTTTAAAATAAAGGTATCAGGCTGCTGTTAATTCGGTGTTAATAACCTTTTCAATGTCTTGATTTATATCCATGAATGAACAAAAAAGTATAACAACATGTTGTTCAGTGGTTCATATATGTCTTCATATACTATTTTTTTTGTAAAGGAACCATATTGAAAGGAAATACAAAGGAAGCAACAGAAAATAGTGGTTCGTATGAGTTATACATTTAATAGCATTCTCTAATAATAGAAATAAGCACCTCAATATTTGTTCACTGTCATTTTTGACGGAAGAGAGTACGTATTTGCCTTTTTATACATTTAAAAATGCTTTGAAAACACATACATATATTAAATTCTATAAAGCCTCGTACAGTTGTATCCAACCTATTATATAATCGTATAAAATGATATTCTGAACAACATCAGCAAGACGCTTTTCACGAACGTATGAAAACAAAACAACTCTGCAAGTATACATGTATATTCAATTACTTCGGATATTCACTCGTCAGCAGAAACCAAAAATATGAAAAGCATGTGACATCAGCTTTTGCTAAACGCCTCTCAAGTATTTAGGTAGCAAGGGACAGTTTCGGATTTTTTTGTAAAATTGAGAGTTGCTTATAAGTTGCTTATAAGTGTTGCTAAAATTCATGAAATTATTTTTAATGATTATAATTAGTTAGAGGGGTGTCTCTTGTTGAAATTGATATGTAATATGTAGGTCCCATATGTTAGGTACATGAGAATCAGAAGTAAAATGCGAAACCTGCGGCTATGACTGCTGTGTTGACTTTACACAGTGAAATTGCAAGTTACAGACGGGAGGTAAAATAACACGAAAATTAGGTCGATGGGACATTGTAAACTATACACCGGTAAGTTTCTGACATGTGATAATGCAACATGCACGCGGTACGGAAGGTCAACCCTCTGCAGGGAATTAGTTGGGGGGGGGGTCTAAAAATCAGAAAAATCATGAAAAATTAGCAAAATATGAAAGGGTCAAAATCTCATAAAAACCAGTATGTAGAGAATTTTACAGGTTTTAACTAGTAATTTCCTTCAGAAATTGGTGATTGGCATTATAAAGAGTGAATTAAAAGTATTTGTGTTGAATGGGAACTGAGGAAATTCTAGTTACAGAGTTCCGAAGACATGCATCCCTTGGCTACAATGAATTGTATCAAAAAACTGTCCCGTGCCACCATATCATGCTGAACAACATGAAATATAATACAGTCCGTTTAATTTAAGAATCAAACATTTCTTAAGTTGCGAGAACCTGTTTCTAATGCGGTTGATTCCACCAATATAACGGGTTTTTTTAATTCTTTGTAGATACTTCTATATCTTCAGCTGTTGGGTTGGCTTCAGGTTTTGGACTCCTTGTTATTTTGATTGTCGTCGGTGTTATTCTTTTGAAAAGGTAAATGTATATGATTTCAATATATTTTGAGATTCACACTGTGGCCATGCAACATTCACACGAATATTGGGCAACCTGATTGGATGGTATACATGTTATACCAAAGGATGGACCATAGAAAATGGTTCAACTACAAAACACGCGTTCCCCTCAGATCAAGTTATTTGATTCGCTACACTTACAGTAATTATAACCCCCGCAAACAATGTGTGTGAGGGGTGGGGTATATAGGAATCACCTTGTCCGTCCGTCTGTCCGTCTGTCTGTGCAAAATTCGTGTCATATATTTCTCATAGAGAACCAATAGAAGTTCTTGTTTCACACAAAGATTGCACATGACCTGAGGGTGTATCATGACCTTGACACAAGGTCATAAGGTCAAGGTCACTGACTAAAAAAGTGCAAACTTCGTGTTCAGTCCTTATCTCTGCTTGACATGTGGATTATTGTTTGATTCCAGTCATGTTTGTTATCATAGGATGCAATTGTCTTCAAGATTAACAGCTAAGTTTAAATTAAATAGAATTTAAAGAATAGATATTGGTTTGTGTAATCATATTAGTATTAACAATATTAAAAAAAATAAGGCAGTTGCTATTGATAGAACGTGGACGGTTATACTCTGTCCCGAGTTTTTGCTTCAACCACTTTTCGCTTGATATTTCGATAATCATAAATACCTTTGAGTTCAAACTACGTTCATCTACTAATATGAAAAATGTCCAGATTAACTGTTTTGAAACGCCCCCTCTACCGCGTCAATACACATCCCAAAATAAAAAAAGTCTACTGAAATTTTGCATTGCATGAGCCATTAATAAGCCCGGATGATAACGTTGAAAAATTTTGCGAGGTGTCCCGAGTACTTCCGAATGGAGAAAAGATGTAAACATTTCCCATTATAAATCTCCGTATGAAATCTGTTTTCGTTCCTGTGAACTTTTATGATTGAAAAATGATAATTTGCCAATGAAGATATCTTGGATATTTTCCCTTTTATCGATTTCAACAGCATTTCTTTCACAGGTATGTGTATTTTTATTAAAAATAATCAAAAAATGATGGAAGCAATAACTTGGGACAGACTATAAATAGATAGCATCTATCATTTCCTATGATAGGACAATACTTGAGTTATGATTTTTTTTCTTAGCGGGGGTATCAATTGTGAGCCTTCTCACAGTATCTTTAGTTGTTTCTATCATAAGTTACTGTCAAATTTACTGTATTAATTTGTTTTCTATATATTTAAGGAGAAATAAATTAAAAGCAAGGCGATCGAGCAAGGTATCGTTCCACAATAAGAACTACGAAGTAGGGATGGAAGGGGTAAATATTCCGCCATTGTATGCGGAGGTGGAGGAATGTGTAAACAGTACGGACAAGACGCCTCAAGGAAATCCAAGGGATAGTGGAGGATCCGACCGCACGTATGACCATGCACGTGTGCAGAGTCTAGGCCGCATACTGACCGACGACGACTACGACCATCTACAATGACTCCCAGCATCAGGGGGTCCAATCCCCCACACATCTACAATGACTCCCAGCATCAGGGGGTCCAATCCCTCACACATCTACAATGACTCCCAGCATCAGGGGGTCCAATCCCTCACAATTCTACAATGACTCCCAGCATCAGGGGGTCCAATCCCCCACACCCTTTAGAGAATTAACCCTAAAATATAACCAAAAACAAGTTTTAGACCCCTATCCTTAACAAGCACACCCTCCCCTTCAAACGAGAAAATTTCTGGACAAGTGTCTGCATCCAGAAGTAAGGTCGACAATGCAATCAATTACAAACATGTAATATATATGTACTCTTGTGGACATTGTTTGATTGTTATCTTTATTCCGGTTTGAAAATTGTGTGCTTTCATGCTATTTAGAAAAAATAATGCTATTTAGAACTGTTGCCTTTGGAAATGCATTTTTTTCAATTATGTATGGTTTCCGGTGAATGCGTTCGAGAAGTACAGATGTATTGGGGTAAATATCCTGATATACAGACATGTTAAAAGCTCTAACCAGTAATGTAACCTATCTAATTGTATCTGCTTATACTTAAATATTTTAACGGACAGAAATTTACAATTCATGAGGCTACTCTTCCTTTAATTGCTTAGATTTGCGTGACTTCATTTATGAAAGTTGTGCTTTAAAGACTAAAGAGCAATAAAAATGTAAATTTGGAAAAAACCATTAAATTGTCAAACAAAAAGATTGCTCGATGTTGAGGTTGTTTTTCATGTATTGTTTTATTTACATTTAAACGTTTCGCGGATATATCAAGATGGGACTTCTGTTCTGTGCCATTTTTTCTCTGCAGACACTTATTGTTTCGTCCTTGTCACAGTTTGAAGGTATCAGTAATTATGTATTTGAAAGAAAACAATAAAAAAATACACAGTAGTAATGCGTTTATGTTAAATAATGGAGTATAAAATTACTGAGTTGTTATTTGTTAATTTTGTAAAAATTGATTGTATACAATGTTGTGAAAATACAAACATTTTAATTACAAAAAATTTCATGTCTTTTTTTTATTTATTGTCCTTTGAAAAAAGTATATTAAAATGGGTTTCTGTTGGGTTATGATTTTAAATATAATTTTATATCATATGACTATTTGCAATATTCAATATTCATATTTTGTTGGATAAAAGTCGTAAACAAGCAGACTTCGTGGTCGTCTGCGAACTCCACGTGTGAGTTGGCGGGCTTCCGGCTATCTGGTCCTGTTAGTCCGGAACAGATCCCTGTGGACTCGGCACTTCCGGAACAGTCCTTCTGGATCGGAGCACTATCCCACCATACGCCATGGTTCCAAGTCTATAGTAAGTTAATGTTTATTTGAATTCATGTAATTGACTCGGTATTTCTTCTTCTTTTTTTTGGGTGGGTGGGGAAGGGGGCTGTTGTATACTTAATTATCGTTTGATTCATTTAAATAACAATTAAACGTGAGTTTAAAACAATTTCAATGAAACTTTTGAAGGATAAATTGGAATTTTTGAAAATTATAACTTTTATTAAGTCAGATAATTATACTCTACTCCAGTTATATTAGAATATAAAATACTAAATTTATCTATAAATCAGATTACACATAAGACAGTTTCTGTGACCGAAAATATCCATGCTCTCTCTCTCTCTCTCTCTCTCTCTCTCTCATCAGAATTTAAAAAAAAAAAGACAAAAGAATATACGTCTTTCTATATGTAAAATGCTTCAAAGTTTGAAAAGTATTGCCCTATGGTACAGAACACATTAAGATTTAGCGATATCCGCAGGTTTAACTTAAGAACTAGGAAGCCCGAAGAGAAACCGCATAACTATGTTCAAAACGTTCCTAAAACCATTAGAATTACCCTCAAAACCGAGTTTTACAAAATATAAAGTATGGGACAAACCATCATTTATTTATTTTTTAAATGATTCAGTTGATTTCACAGTTATGTAATAAACAGGTGTTGAGGAGTTATGTAAATATCAATCATTATTCGTAATCTTTAAAAAATCATTTTTTAAAAACTTGTTTTAAAAAATTAGCATGAAGCCACAAGATTGTAAATTTATTTTTAAAAAGTAGAATAAATCAATGAAATTTTTTATATATTACATTTGTATGTAATATATATTGCTAAAATGTGAAACAAAGTGAACAAATTATTATTAATATTAAATTCATGAATTTTTACTGTGTTCGCTCTTTGTCAAGTTTTAATAAAGAACGTTAACAGTCTCAGTGTTATTAACACAGAACATTAACATCACAGTCGTAACATAAAATATTACATGTAACTATCTCAGATGTAAAACATTACATAAACTATCTCAGTAGTAATATATAACATAAACTGTCTCAGTAGTAAAACATTACATAAACTATCTCAGTAGTAAAACATAACATTATCTCAGTGGTTACAAAGAACATTCATTATCTCAGTAGTTACACAGAACATTCACTCAATCTCAATTGTTACACAGAACATTCACTATATCTCAGTGGTTACACAGAACATTCACTTTATCTCAGTGGTTACACAGAACATTCACTCAGTGGTTTAAAACATTATCTATCTCATTGCTAAATCCTAACGTTTACCATCTTAGTTGTTTAACTGAACATTCACTATCTCAGTAGTTATACATAAAGATAGTATCTCAGTGATAAAACATAACATTAACTATCTCAGTGGTTATACATAAATATAGCTATCTCTGTGATAAAACATAACATTAATTATCTCAGTGGTTATACATAAAGATAGCTATCTCAGTGATAAAACATAACATTAATTATCTCAGTGACTACACAGAACATTAACTATCTCAGTGGTACAAAGTACATAAAACATTAACTTCAGCGGTAACACAGAACAACTAAACTCTCCTAAGCGGTAACCTAAACATTTTTAGTTATAAAACACGTCCCAAGTTATTGCTTTCATCACTTTTAAATTTGATGATTTTTAATAAAAATTTACATACCTGTGAAAGAAATACAGTTGAAATCGATAAAATGGAATTTATCCAAGACATCTTCATTGAACAATAATCATTTTTTACTCATAAAAGTTCAAAGGAACGAAAACAAATTTCTTACGGAGATTTATAATGGGAAATGTTTACATCTTTTCTCCATTCGGAAGTACTCGGGATGCCTCGCAAAATTTTTCAACGTTATCATCCGGGCTTATAAATGGCTCTTGCAATGCAAATTCCCCGTAGACTTTCTATTTTTGGATGTGTATTGAAACCTGAAGCGGTAGAGGGGGCGATTCAAAACAGATAATCTTGACATTTTTCATATTTGTGGATGAACGTAGTTTGAGCACAAAGGTATTCATTATTATCGAAATATCAAGCAAAAAGTTGTGGAAACAAAAACTCGGGACAGAGTATAACTATCTAAGCGGTAGCCGACACATTATTCAGTAACAAAACAGAACATTCACTATCTAAGTGATAAAATATAAATTTAACTATCTTATGAGTAAAACATACTAAGATGAAGTATCTCGGTGGTTACATAACAATTAGCTATCTCACTGATAAAACATAACATTAACTACTAGTATCTCATGGGTAAAACATAGATGAAGTATCTCGGTGGTTACATAACAATTAGCTATCTCACTGATAAAACATAACATAAACTATCTCATGGGTAAAACATAGATGAAGTATCTCGGTGGTTACATAACAATTAGCTATCTCACTGATAAAACATAACATTAACTATCTCATTGGTAAAACATAGATGAAGTATCTCGGTGGTTACATAAAAATTAGCTATCTCACAGACACTGATAAAACATAACATTAATTATCACAGTGATCAAACATAACATGAACTATCTCAATGATAAAAACATAACATTTATTATTGAATGGTAACACAGAACATTATCCATCTTAGTGGTAAAATATAACATAAACTATCTGAATGGAAAAACAATGATTTTTAATTTTATATATAAAATAATGTAACATCTGTCATATAATTTCAAAGGTAAACTAAACTTAAACGATCAATTTGCATGCGATGATTTTAAGTTTGAAAACTCTTTCATTGAGAATGTTACTGTTAGAGACCGTAGTCATCACCATCAGTCGTTCCCGAGTACAAGAAATAATCAAAGTTAAGGATATATACATTTCCTCCTTGCAGCCTGTAAGAAAGTGACAGAGAAAAATATGACCTTGAAAACTGACATAAACGTTAGAGGGAACGACCAGGCGCTCTACGACTGTTTCCACGCGTGCAAAAACTACGTGGTCTTTGCTTTGTCTGTAAGTTTGTTATTTCAAGCTGTCATTTTACTTTTTATTTTACAAGATGACTTATACTGTTTATTTTACAAGATGACTTATACTGTTTGAGACTCGACATGTGATGTAATTAAAATACATATCTCAATATAAACAATATGGCCATATCTTCATTGTCTAATGGTTTATCCTGTTATGTTACTAGTATTGTATCTTACCATCTTTAACTATCTTTGTAGGAAGTGGCCTGTTATTGTGGCTATAAATTGGTGTTCCAGGGGTATTCTTGTGAGAACAGAATCCTGCCGTCCTCTCCCTACGATCTGTACGGGTACTCAGGCAGTCTGGCTGCTGGACAGGTCGCCACCCTACAGTACGCACAGATCCAGGGGGAGTCATTTGGACCGTATAACGGTATATAAGAACGACTGGTATCCCTGGTTCCTTAAGAGGGCATGATGGTCGTAGCCATTTATATAGACTATATTGATCTCCTTTGGAGTAAAGACTCTGTATAAAGATATAGGAAAATACTCAAATTTTAGAGCTTGAATGTATAGAAATTGTCCCTACTAAATAATTTTATGTTAACAAATTTAATCTTTAAAATGGCAGTAGATCTGACGGGTACTAGTAATTTGTTGATCACCCAGCCCTCTTCACCACAGGCACCTGACATTATAGATTTTTTCTCATAAAAATAGATTCACTAAGTTAATTTAATGGTTTTTGTTTCTGATGTCAACTCCGTCATGCATATATTATAAGGTTAAAAGGTTAACAAAATAAAAATTTAGTTAACAAAATTATGAAAAAAATTAGCAAATTATCTCGAAATCACATTACTCGTATAAGAAAATTTACATATATTTCCACTAATTCTTTCTCTGAAATAGTTGTAAGGCCGTATAAGGAGCAAAGAGAGGTATAAGTGCGGAATGAAAACAGAGGAAATTCAACCCCTGGCAGCAGAAACGTGTATTGAACAAACGTTTCCGGTGCTCTAATACTTAAAGACAGGATCTGTATCACATCTGTTGTGAACAGCTGAGAATAGCAAACTTATCTAGTTCTTTGCAAAACATATAGATATCAAAATTGTGATAGCATATAATTAGAGTGACAATTATACAATATTCAATTGAATATTATATAATATATAATATTATGATAATTATAATAATATGATATTATACAGTTTAAATAGACCAGAAATATTTGTAATTGGAATAATCCTTCTTATATGTGATTGTTACTTTCTGCTGCCAGAAAGATGTCAAAAAATGTAGTATGACGAAACAGAAAGATAATCACGTGTGGATTATGAACATATTACCAGAAATATTTACTGATCTGTCGGAGATTGTTTTGTCATGTTGTCTCGATAAAAAAAAAATTCATTGTTGGTTGCAAATTATCAACGAAATCCACTAATATCAAGCCATCAATAACAGGTCGTCAGTTGCAACTATCGGCATGGTTAGAACCATTTTAACAAGAGCTTGGACTTTGGGTAGTTAGTTTCAAACAGCATTGTGACGTAGGACTGTCTATCTTATTGTTAGCCATTCAGCCATTGCTCATTGAATTCAACAAGATTTGTCTGGTTTTTGAGCTAAAACTACGCAATCGGTGTATATTTCATTTGAAACCAGCGTCACTTTCAACTTGTTTTGACGCAAGAAATAGATAGTAAAGTCCTACTTAAAGTCCAAGGCCTTGTTAAAATGGTTCTATATCTCTTCGGTATCATTTATTTTACCTCTCGTCTGGAGTAAGCCAACCAAATAGTCATAGGCACAAGTTTCGTTTTGCATCACCCGTACTTACAAAATGGGCATACTCGTTGCATTCCTATTCCAACATGGTTTATCAATTCAAAATCATATTAGGAATATATTAAGGTAGAACTTGATCTGAAACTTTCCCTTGCTGCCTAGGTACAGGAACTGGCGACTGCGCAGCTGCGTTGATTGTTCCGGGAAGTCGTTTATCCTCACATCAGTACCTTCCATGTGATACAAAGCTGCCATATATATGTGAGTACATACACTTGTTTAAACACAAATTCCAAATTAGAATTCATAGTTTGTTCTTGACATCGGTCCTAGCGAAAAAGTGTTTCAAAATCTTCCAACACTCATGGTATAATTGCTATTCGGTACTCTTCCTCAATAAACACCTGTACTGTTGTGTAGGCAGTAGGAACCTGAGTCTGGTTGCAGTAACCTGGGCGGAAGCAGTGATCAGATGCAACATTGTGCTCACTTCTTCTTTTGAGGGTTATTATGAAACGCCTACACAAAGTCCGACCCTGGCGTGGACCGGAATATCCCGCCGGAGTCATCTCTACTGGGGTCAAGGTCAGAAACGTTAATGCTCGATGCCAAGTTTGATCCGAATTGTTAAACTGTCATAGCACTACTGCTTACAACGTATTTTATAATTTAATCACAGTTTATTTGATTTTTTTCATTGTTTTGTGTCAACCATTAAATTGCAGATGTTCTTGTAAATGGGAATTCTCTCTTCCACTGCTTGGCTTTAAGCATTGGCCAAAACGGCACAGCTGTTCTTACAAAGAAAAACTGTAAAGAAAAGTTACCGTACCTTTGCGAAAAAGGTAGGGTTGTTGGCAAGCTAAACCCACTGAAAAGATGGGGGAAAATTGCAAACCAGGCCGTTTTGTATAAATTAACAAATATATTTTTATACTGATCACCATATACATTTTATAAGGAACGCTAATAACCGATAGCGAAACATCTACAAACCCATCAACGATAACACCGGAGACCAGCAGCGCCTCGTCACCAGAGGTCCACAGTTCTACCACCACTGGCTCCACATCGACCGCAGAGTCAGTATGGACACTAGTGACATCAGATGTCACAGCAACACAGCAACTGACATCAGATGTCACAGCAACACAGCAACCGACATCAGGCGTCACAACGACACAGCAACAGTCTTCTACGCCTTCCTTAACGACAGAGCAACAAAAAGAAACGACTTCGATCGGTATGAAACCGATACTTGCGAATTAATGGGTCATTCTTTCTTTTATATATACGTTTCGTTCTATTGCATTTTGTTTTATTTAGACACAGGTGATGAAACAACAAATTCTACAGTGACAAGTTCGCCGTATCAAAGCGGTGAGTTGGTCATACCATGCGACTTCATCTACATGTACTATGTTTGGAAAACTAAAATATTTTGTAACTAAATGCATTTTGAGGGGGACAATCTAACTATAGATTATCAATCACTAGTAACACGGTTTTGTTTGAATGGTTCCAGACAGTGGATTCCTGCTGCTGTTGGCCGCCATTTTGGCGGGCGTTGTGATACTCGTAGTCATAATCGTATTATGTCTCATCTACAAAAGGTACTGTATCTTGACTGGTTTAACTGTGTTCAGTATAAACTTTTAAGATATAAAATGGTCTAAGTATATTTCTGTGTACCTTTTTCTTAATCAGAGAAAGAACACGACATTTGTTTTCGTCTGATAAAAAGAAGGAAAATGCAGACGTCATTTACAGTGTCGTAAATCGAAAAAAGAGTCACACGAAAGAAATACGGGATATTCTGGACACGCTCTCCGACATTTCCTACGATGTCGACATCTCGGCACAAATGACAGAAAAGCTTCCCTCGGAGGCGTTCGTGAACGGTTCGTACGACCCAGCTTACGATGACCTTGACCCCTGGTACCGTTCCAGTCTGTTGATCCAGGTGGTTCCTGAGGGTCAGACCCACACCCTGACCGTCTCCGACCTTCACCCCTCCCCAGACAAGGACACCGTCGATAACTTCTACAATCACGTGGTCAGGAACGTACATGGCGAGATCTAGGAGAGGAAACTCGGACCCGATCTGATAAACAACGTCACCAGACGACCAGTAGACAGTACTTGTACTGCCTACATTATCATCTTATAATATTACATTACCAGAATATTATTTTTGTGTTGTATTTATATTTTTAGCTCACCTGAGCTGAAAGCTCAAGTGAGCTATTCTGATCAAATTTTGTCTGTCGTCCGTCTGACTGTCCGTCCGTCTGTCTGTAAACTTTTCACATTTTCAACATCTTCTCAAGAACCACTGGGCCAATTTCAACCAAACTTGGCACAAAGCATCCTTAGCCTAAGGGGATTCAACGTTATGAAAATTAAGGACCACGCCCTTTTGCAAAGGGAGATAATTAGGAATTTATGAAAATATATAGAGTAAATCTTTAAAAATCTTCTTCTCAGAAACTAATCAGCCAGGAAAGCTGAAACTTGTGTGAAAGCATCCTCAGGTAGTGTAGATTCAAAGTTGTGGGGCCACAATGGGGGGTCAAAGTTTAACAAAGGAACGTATAGGGTAAATCTTTAAAAATCTTCTCAGAAACTAATCAGCCAGATGATTCTTTATAATTGATAAGACTTTGGCCCCAGGACAATTCTTTGGCCTCACAAGAAGGTTCAGAGTTTGATGTACGTTTATATCCCATATATAAACTATTGTTAAGGATCTTTTTGTGAATTGCAATACGCAACATATGATATGACTATAAAATCATCCTGTTAGAAAAGGGACTAATGAATTAACATAAGCATATCCAGGGGAAAAATGGATTTTATTTATACAGGATCTACATGTATTATTGTACATTGTCCAGATAGTTTGTATTATGACTCCATTAAGCTTATTTTATCATACCTATTGTTCCTCAGGTGAGCGATGTGGCCCATGGGCCTCTTGTTCATTGATCCACTCCACAATGTCTTCTACATTTTTTAGAAGCAAATCAGTAAATCAAAAATTAAGGTGTTATTTATAAATTATATATATATATCAATATTGAGAAATGGTTCGAAGATTTTCATAAATACATTATTTTTTTTAAAGCATTTTAAAATCATTGATATACTACTAGTACTTAAGAGTTTAAGGCAACAAATAGTGTTTTGGAAAACGTGTACTTTACCAAAAAAAATTTAATTTATATTTTAAAAACAATTCACATATATTGAACAGATTTCTTGTGGTTACTTTTTATTGAACGCATGTTTAATAATGAACTTACAGTTGATTTTTTTATTCAATACTACAGTGTATATTCGTATTTATACATCACTGAAAATTATTACTTTATTTATTGTATCTTAATATCAACAAATGAGTTATGAAACCTACATTTTGTCAATTTTGAAGGTATTAAAAAGTGTTGAACACAAAATTTAGCATTTGGCAATTTTTATATTCTACCCCTGCCATTATAGTTGTCAATCTTAACAATGATAAGCTTGCTTTGATTTGACTTTCATCAATATTTATAATGCAATGAATTACCGTCTAAGGGTTTGTAAAACGATGGTGTGAAATGTTCAAAGAAAACAGATAAAAAACAGACAAACATTTCACTGACTATCCCCACATCGTCAGAACGGTTTACCTTTCGTCAAATCCCGGTATTGTGTTACTAAACACACCGTCCACCAAATACATTGTCTGCATATCAAGACAAATCACATTAATTACATCTCGGTAATGAGCCCTTGATGGCATCAAAGTCTCTTAATCCCAAATACACACTCAATATTGTTGACTTTCGCTCCAGTTGGAATCGCCAGGAGGACCTATGTTTACATGTATCGTCTGCTGTAGAAAACCAATGTAAATTGCTATACTAACAACATATTGGTAAGAAACAAATCCCTTTTGATTACACGATCGTATGACTTATTCACAAGAGGCTGAGAACTGCATGTACCGGCCATTAGTGGACATCGGACGCGCTGTCTATTGGGGAGTCGGCAGACGACAAGTCTGCTGGGTATGTTGGCAAGCATGACTTCTCATACAGAATCCGGATTAGTCGGAAAATGATATTAAAAATCTTAATCAAAGATAATTTACTCAAATATCTTGTGGATGTATTGAAATTAGCAAAAAAAAACATGTGAAAGAAATCTGTATGGGGCCATAGGTCATTCAGATCGATGTGTTAATGAATTAATACTTTTAAAAGGGTTGTTTTGGGTTTTTATTTATATCTTATATACACTGAAAACATGTGGTTATCATCTTTCTTCCCAAATGTTATATAGGTATATTTACATTCTACTGTGTTTTTCCATTAAATTCCGTGATGTTTAAGGTAGCTCGCGGGTTTACCTGCTTGTGAGAAAACCTACCTTGAAAATTTGTCCACGTGTTCCATAGGTTTTATAGTTTTATTTCTAAAATTTATTTAAGATTCGTCTGCGCGGTAATAATGTTATCGTGTTTCAAATACAGTGTCATTAATAAAATCAAGCCACGCCATTTGAATGAAATATATAGTAAAATGCACATTTTAACCAAGAAACGCATTACAAAACTATGCTCCAAACTTTTAAACGATTCAGACGATATTAATCATACTCAACACAAAAACAGAGGAGATAATTATGAATCAATTCATAAAAAAATATCAATATGTGTTCTCGGCCAATTTTTGGCAAAAAAACTTTAAAGATTTAAAAGATTTTTCAAAACCTTATATATTTTCATTACGACGTTAGCCTGACGTCATCATTTCCTTACTTCTTAGAACACCAAAATTGAAATGCATTTATTGACAAGACTAGCTGTTTAACACATTTTTGAACATGTAAATGCTTATTAGACATTATTGTGAATGTTATCAAATGCAATTAATGTAAAGCTGTAAAGATACAGAAAATTGCTATTTTTGTTTCTTATGAAACTCTGAGTCAATCAATGCAAAATAAAATGCCAGGCAACTACTGGCATTATAAGTAAGTAATCGAATAAAACAGTTATCTCAAGCCCAAAAAAATTTAAGAATTTAATCGGTAGTACAGATTACGGAAGTTATAATTGTAAAAAAAAAAAAAGCGAAGTTAATGCGTACATTCTATTTTAAAACATGACTTTAAATGGAAGAGTTCTAACGCACACTCATTCTTTATCTTTATAGAACAAAATGTGACAATGTATGTGACATCTTTAAATTTTCAGCACTTGATATTATAAATCTTTGTATAAACAGTCATAAGCCGCATGTCAGCTTTTCAAAATATTTTCTTTTATACTTCTAAATATCTCATTTGTCATTTTAAAAAAAAATTATGAGTTTACTATGACGGTCAACTCTTTACGTCGATTCCTATTGTGACGTCAGCAAACCCGCGAGCTACGTTAAATGCCTCTAAATGCAACAAGTAGTCAAAGGTCAAATTGACGAGTTTTATTATGACGTCACAAACGTTGAACGCTATAAACTGCAACGTCACAAGCGAAAATCAAAGTTCACGCTTGTGGCTGTTACTGTGGCTCTTCCATTAATATTAACTTACCCTTAGGATAAGATAGGAATTTTAAGGTATGAATCACATTTGCAGAAAAGGCAAGAAGTTAAAAAAATGTAAATATAAGCATTAAATCATGATTTTTTGAATTATACACTCTTATAACTGCAGCGGTGTGTGCATACAAATTTTCATAACGCGCTAACGCGCGTTACTCAATTTGTATGCACACACCGCTGCAGTTATGAGAGTGTATACTTCAAAAAATCATGATTCAATGCTATAGTATTGTTGAAAATAAGCTCACCAATTTTCCCAGCTATTTTGCAGTTTACTTAGATTTTACCCTGATGAAAAAGGTAATGAATGAACTTATCTACTGTTTTGAGTGCAGTGCTAGCTGCATGACATGACTACAAATGTATCTTAAGATTTTGAGTTTTATCGTTTGTAAAACGTTGTCATAACGACTAAACCTTTCCCATCCTAATACCTTTCACAACAAAGATAAATGTGTCATTATTTAGCTAATTGTATGTTCACACATTTAAGAAATTGACACTTTATCCGGGAGAAAGCCATGGGTATCGGTCGCTCTGAAAGCGAGAAATAGGACAACGACGGAATGCGCGCTTAAAGAAGCTCGGATAATGGAAAAAATATGTCAGTGTGGGTATTTATACAGGAAGACATTACAATTGGAGTGCTCGGATGACAAATGTCAACCTCTTCATCGAATCAACTTTAATGGAAACATTGCGGCTCGAGAAACAAAATGATAACGAACAAATTGTTTCAAGGAGTTTTGACGTCGCCCAGAGCAGATGTCAAAAAGTCTCGGTAAATCTGCACTGGAACAAACAGAAGGTGCTTAAATTTGGCTTCTATCATAGCAGTTGATATGGTATTTCAATTTTATATATGGTTTATTTCGAATAGATCTGAAATTCAGGAAAGAAATTTAGATTATCTCTTTTATAAGGATTTTTAGTATGAAATGTCTACGTGTGACATTATCTTCTTTGTTTCTGATTCACTATCTATTGGTATCATTTGGTTTATATTCAGAGTTTTTCATATCATGCCCGGGGGTTAATCTTGGTATTTGTACAAAACCCACTCGATCCCTCGAGCGAGAGCTACAGCAACAGAAGAGAGAACATCAGAGAAGTCAAGACAACGTTGTGATGGAACATTAGAGGAAGTGTTCTAAAAGCTTTTAATTTGGAGTGTAAATAATAGGCGACCATGAGGTAAACAAGAGATGGGAAACTCGTGATAAAACGATAATGTTTCTCAGAATTTGTTAGTGGAAGGAGCTTCTTTGTTTCGGTCTTTTTTCCGGCAGCGATCAGTCTGATAAACAGATTTCTGCAAATCCGGGGAATCATCTTGTTACATCACATATAATAATCCACATGAAAGTTCGGAAAATATGTTTCATCCGCAACAAATTTTGATTTAATCAATTTATTTTTGTAGCTCTCTTATCAGCCCCCCCCCCCTTCGTCTACCACCTTCTCTCTCTCTCTCTCTCTCTCTCTCTCTCTCTCTCTCTCTCTCTCTCTCTCTCTCTCTCTCTCTCTCTCTCTCTCTCTCTCCATTATATACACGTGAGTTGACCAAGCTTCTTTGTACAGGTATAGAAGAGTCCTTGGTTCCTGTCCCCGCCGTTCCCTTACAGAATCCAGTCCGGTGGTCTTTTTCTCCGGTATTTGTTTGGCAATAATAAGCTAAACATGACAGCCATGTCAGTTACACGCAAGTGAGATACTTTTATAAAAACAAATTCATTAAATCTGATTTTCGCCATATGCCGCGATATGATTTCAAGCTTCAAAAGAGAAACAAACACTAGAGGTGCCAGATACATGGTTTCAATTCAAGGCAGATGACGAACTGATATAGCAGTCAATTTGATCTCTGATTGGGAGAGGGGGGGGGATGATACGAACCTTGTGAAGAGTAACCAAGTCAAGTGTTAAGCTTAGCTCTCAAATCAGATGAGCTATAATAAAGGTGACGCTAGATGGCTAGAAATTCTTGAATATTTGTAAGTTTTACAAAGAGTTCCGTTAATTTTCGATCACTGTGCCGTTGATATAATTATAACATGATTATATAACGCAAGTGTCCAAACACAAGTTACTGACCAAACACAGTATCCACTAGGCACTATATGTAAATGGCTCCTAGGGTGGACCTCAAATATTTAGACAACCGGATATAAGTGGCGAGAGAAGCAGAGATTTGGGTATGTTTATGCAAATGAGGTGAGAATTTATCCTTTAGGAGTACAGGGTGGATGTAACGAGACATACGTGTACATACAAATACTCTGGAAGACTCTGGGCAAGCGACAGTTCAAGTCGCTTAACGTCTACAAACTACGGCTTCTTTGTACCATATAAAGGGTAGTTAACCACAAAACAAATGCTAGTGATTTCTTCTTCGGTTGCAACATTTCCTTCCTCGAATTAACAAAAAATTAATAAAAATGGTTTTGTCATAAGAAAATGCTGATAAAATAAGAAGTCGTATGACTCACCTATATCCACCTCCCCGCCCAAACGTGTACATTCCAAACGTAGTAGCTCCCGTTTTCACGTATGAATTTTGTTTCTTTATTTAGGAAAATGTTAAGCATTAAATGAAAAAAATGATTGATGTGGTCATCATATAAATGTTGATACGAAAAAGTAATTTTCTGTGAATGTTGAAAAATTTAGGTGCATTTCGTTTACATATACATGTATTTGATGAGAATCGGTATTGTGTTAAAACACATGCATAAAGAGGAAAGATTTACAGAATAGATACGCATTTATATGCACATTTTTTTTGTTTAAAAAAAAGTGTTGGTGATTTTTTTCTCTCTCTCTCTATAAAGTCAAGACCTCTCACCGTATGCAAACCCAAAAAAAATTAGCAAAAATTAGAGCAGGATAAAAACTTTCCAAAAGAAAGAAAGATAGATAGATAGATAGATAGATAGATAGATAGATAGATAGATAGATAGATAGATAGATAGATAGATAGATAGATAGCCGGATCATTTGATAGAAATTTAATCTACTTCACTCAGGACCTATCTGGAGAAGAGCGTCTAGATCGAATCGATTAACAGAGGTCATGTCACCAATTTTTGCAAAATGCAATTTTCTATTATTTAATATTCAAACCATATATATTTTGTTTGATATGTTGCATTCTTAAAGAAGACATTTGCTTTTCTTCTTTAAAATTTGAAGTTGTCAAAAAACTAGTAACTGTGTACATGTAGCATATCATGTTTTGATCAGAAATAATACACACTTGAACTTTTTTAATATTATACATTAGTTTATTATTTATACTAAAAATATGATTCATATTAATTTTATTTATGAAGATTTTTATGTCAAAATCCTAGCTACAATAAAAACAAATAAAAAATGCTACTCTGCGATTTCTCTTACCAAACTAAACACATTCTGTATAGAGAATTTCATAGAAAATATGATAATTAAAATACGTTTATTAATTTTCCAATATAGATATAAAAAAAATCAATATAAAAGAAATTGTAGGTTCCTTTTCGTAATCGTGTGTTATTTCTAAAGTTTAAAGTACAAATTTGACCGCAGAATACGTGGGTGGTTTTAATTCTAGATAATGGTTGCCACATTGCAGCCTTATACATTTCGTATAAATGTTAACATCTATATTGCATTTGAAAACGCTGGCGTTTTTCTCGCAGGATAAATGCTTATAATGACAGTTTGATTGACACGTGAAATTTACAAGAGGTTCCGCGCACACATTGCAAAAGTTGATAGCTCTAAAATGTTAGCATCCCAGCAAGTATAAACATGCTGTAGAGGTGTATATTGCTATTTATCAGGGAGGCTTCCAAATTTATATTTTCAACACAACTGTTTTCGTACAATTGTAAATTGTTTAATCTTAGGTTGATCAATTATTTATCTATAAAATTCATTGTGTGTTTTCTGCGAATCTTTAAATCTTGCTTTCATAATCAATAGTCATTTTGCCGACTGTAAATCTCAAAATTCAAATCATTGAAAAAATGTTTTGAATAACATGTTAAAAATAATTTAATAAGAGGAAAAGAAAAGGTTTGGTTGGAAAATATTAATTGCTATACGTGCATGGGAAGTGGGGTTTCGGAAATGTTCACTAGCTTAAATAGCTTAAAACAAACAACAAGCAAAAAAAAAAAACAACAAACAAACAAAACTGCAAACTGGCGGCTGGTTCTGTAAGAAAAAAGTAAATAATTACGTGATTCCAAAAACTTTAACTAACTTTGTTTCTATGATTTTTTTTTATTGTTCATGTGTGGTTTATTAAATCCTTACAATCCTAATTTTTATTCTACATCAAATTAAGATACACCTACTTGTATTACAATAAATGAAAAAAAAGAGATAAGTATAAATAAATACTATTAGAAAAAAATTATTTATGAATCAGGTAATTTATTAATGGGTAAAAAAAAGACATCTTTGGTAAACATATATGTTACATTGCAGAATTTGAAAAAAATTAAAACAATTTATAACAATTTTCATGAATTCTAAAACTTTAATGCAACATATAAGGTCATATAGAAAATAAAGTTGCTTAAATCATCAAATTTATTAATTCATTCTCTTGATAATGTATGTATCTAGGCAAAATGTTTATGAAACAGTGTATTTCAAAAATGTCTCTTCGTTGACAAAAATACTGTTTAGTCCAAAAAGAAAAGGTTGTTTGTATTTTCTACAAGTATTTAAAAATGAGATAATATACCATAACTGTAACAAAGAATAATTAGCTGACGGATTTCAATTTACTTTGGAATAATACTTACTTTCATTAAGAATATCTTTTAAAAATTCTTTCTAAAGATTTGTAATTTGACTCTGTTTTCTTAATTTTTCATGTTTAGAACTAATGTCAATCGTAAACTCAACTGTGTACGTTAATTAAATTCTGTTAATTGTGTAATATCTACATCTAATAAATGTGATTCCCTCTATTTCTTATGGAAATTAATTGCAATTCATACCGCTAAAGAAAATGACAGGACCGAAATCTATACGATCCAGTTCTAACCAGTTTACTGCTTGGTCGAAACCTTCAGCAACCGAAGAAAAATCATGGACTGCGCGAAATAATCATGATAATTTCAGACTTAAATTCCCACATATGAGGACTTGGCTATTTCTTTTATCTAACTATTGATTTACGTTAACAATAATTTAGTTACTTTTACCTTCTCATTATGATTAATTCGATGATTTATTAATAGAAAGATGTAATATAAACATCGTTGCAGTAAAAAATCACATAACCCGCTAACGCAATGTCGCTTCCGCCATATCCCCAAGAATCACCAAAGAGAGCATGTTATTCTTCTCAAGTATGTGAACAAGTCTGTCCTTCATAGTGTTTTTTAAAACTATTTTATTTCTTTAGTCTTCATCTTTTATATTTCTTAAAAGCACATTTTTTTTTGGTCTTCGTGTTAACTTTTATATTTTATCCATATATTTTTTCAAAAACATAATGTACAAATGTGAGTTGAGTAAATAATAGAGTTAAATTGAATTGATTTTTTTCATTAAAAAAATTGCCGTCATATTTCTTTGCTTTAAATATTTCGGATATCTTTTATTTATCGGATAAATTTATATTTTTACTTGCCATATTTTCAAATTTTGTATCAGTTGATTTTAACATTTATATAACAATTCTTTCAATTTCCATCCGCATAAGGCATTTTAAAAGATGAAATTGCCAATGGGTTATGTCAAAAATGATTGCAATATATTAGCTCGCATTCTCACCGGAAAACTTGAAACCTTCTACAAATTTGGTAAAAGTTTGACTAAAACTAATATCGTATCAAGCAAATTTCATTTTTTTTTTAAAAATCTGTTTTCTAACTTTTATTTTTTCATTTTAGAAACAGTTGACGAATGACAATATAGTTGTTTTGCATTAGGGTGTCTACAATTTACTTTTTTTCTGGAACGAAACTAAAGTTTTACCTCATTCAGTGCATCTAAACTCCTTATGGTTTAAATTCAGTGCGTTTACTCTGCTCCTTTCTTAACTAAATAAAGCATTAGAATTATTTAATTACACGGGTTTTGTCCGAGAGTAATGTAATTAAATTAAATTTTCCGCCGATAACAAGATGATAGCCATTTTCCCATGTCTCACTAGCACTATGTACCGAGGGCCACCAAAAATTCATTCAATTACATACATTAAGATATTATTCAGTTCAATTTAATTTAATTTCATTACATTATAACTTTATTTGATTTACAAACTTGCAAAAAGAAGTATCCGAAAAGATTTGAAGTGTTCGAGAAATGTTCGTTAGATATTTGTGACACATCTTAATACGATATAATTTACAGATGTCCAAATGGCCGCTCTATAGAACACCAATAAAAGCCCTTTATTACACTTCTTAAGGGTTCTTGGCATGAAAAGCCGTCAAGCTCAAATATAAGAATGAGCAGAATTTTTCAAAAATAGCTACTTTTGATAATTACAGCAGTCTGTTGCAGAGAAGTATACCCCCATTCATGCCTTAAACGACGATGAATTGTTGAAAATTGAAAGTGTATAATTAGAAAATTGGTGAAATTATAAAATGATAGCCCTTTAAATTGATAAAACCGTCATATTATGTCAACAAAGTAATATTTGCTAATTTCTTTACTTTCGGTTAATTTAAACATCACCGTAGTTAAACACAATCGTCTTATAAAAGTGCAAACAGTTTTGCACGATTTGAAATGAATCTATCATTGACAGACTGCCGTGTCTATTTCTTGGCGAATGAACCAATAAGAACCCATTCCTGTGTGCCGATACTTGACGTGTGCTCCTCAAGGTCCAATTGAAATCATCTGAAAAGCTATTGACCACCGCCTCTTGAGCTGTCGGAGGGCGGCGCAAAGGAGGGACCTTTCACTTTATTTTCAAATGATATCGTATCAAAACTTTATACTTGTGATATAGTTATATCCCGTCAAGAATTTTGTCAAATATTAAAAAAAAAACTCGGAGAGAAGAGATAGATAGATAAATAGACGGAGAGAGATATAGAGAACAAAACTCCACTCAGCATGAACCCAGTAACAGCGCTCTACCCCGTCACAGAGAAGGGGACCCGCAAACCTAAGTGTGCCCGCTGTAGGAACCATGGAATGGTGTCCTGGCTGAAAGGCCACAAGCGCCACTGTAAATTCAAAGACTGCAACTGTGCAAAATGTAGCCTAATTGCCGAACGCCAGCGAGTGATGGCCGCTCAGGTAGCGCTAAAGCGCCAGCAGGCGGCCGAGGACGCCATTGCGCTCGGACTCAGGTGCGCAACTGAGGGTTCACTTCCTATCATGACTCAGGGCCCGCTCTGGGGCCCGGGAACTGTGTCCCCACCTGAGGATAAAGACAAGAAAGGGACTGACAGCGATTCCGACGATTTGGACGACAATTCCAGCGATGACAATGGTATGTTTGAGATTAAGTCTTCCCAATATCTTTTTGTCTAGATAGACGGCAGGACGTTATGAAAAATCCGAAAAGTAGAATTTCAATTCTAGGAATACGAAAAATTTAAAGTAAATTGAAGTCAATTCATATCAATATTATATCGTCATTTTGACCAGATGAGAATTGAGAACTTTTTAAATCATTTTTTTTCTACGATTTCATTCACAAAATCATAAATATTCATAAATATAAAACATGATTTAAACGATCTATAATAAAACATTAATTTAAACAAATACATTCAATACTTTTTTCTTTTTAAAATATTTTACGTTGATTTACGTTGATTTACAAAAATGTTGTATATATGGTAAAACATGATGAAATTGTTTTGTACATATGAAACAAAACTTTATCTTGATTGTTTTGAAAAAAAGAAGATTTTTATACCGTCAGTAAATCATATAATCAAAAATGTAGCATAAACAGAATCATGATAAAATATATAACTTACAGGTAAAAAAATTTATAATAACTAACTGTGAAACATTGTTCAATTAAATCTTTCTCAGAGATTGGTTTTTTATATCAAAATATTTGCTGAAATTTTTCTTTTGAGTGATGAAAATGTCTGCAAAATCAAACCGAAAATAAATCTCAGAGTTCGCGATCGTGTCAAGAAAGTGTTTATTTTTGAAAAAATTAGCTTGTGGTCAGTTGAACGTTCGTTGAATTTGCGGCAAATTATAGAACAGATTATATCTATCGAATTATATTTCTAGTTTTAAGTTTTTTTTAGTTGTAAGTTATTCAAATTTTTCAAAATAAATTTGTCAACATTTAAATATATATGTAAATGTGAATAAATGCGATAGGTTTTGTCGAATTTATTGTTTAAGAAGTTTTCCTCTTTTTATTCAATTTTATCTTTTTTCTTCATTTAGTGTGCAATGTGAATAAAAGTTTTTATTTCATAGATAACACAATTGAAATAAAATGACGCACTTTTCCCATTATTTTTGTTAGCTAAGAATTATAATTATAACGTGTATTACCGGGTACCTTTGAATCTTTAATTGTTGTTGCTATGGATTATGATTATTATTGTCAAAATAATAATTTTAAATTTTATCATTATCATAGAGCCAGCTACAAAAGTGGTAAATACTGCGCCAGAGCCGACCAATTCACGCCCCGACACATCCACCCCTGACTCCGGGGAGGAGATGGACCCCGCCCGGGTAAAGCCCTCCGTCCCATCGACATACCCCCACTCCCTTCTCCCGCCCAACGCCTTTTTGCCGGGACGTTTGTCTAATCTAGAAATACTAGAGAGAATATTTCCGTTTCACAGGAAATCTGTTTTGGAGCTTGTTCTACAAGGCTGTAATGGAGATTTGGTGAAATCCATCGAACAATTTTTATCCAGTCAGGAGAGCATGCTTTCAAGTCCTCACATCAAGTCCGACCTCAGGCCACATCCCTATCTACAACCCTTTCAGTATGGATCAGCAATGAAATCTCTGAACGGTATCTCCAGGTTGTCTCAAAATGGGCCGGGCTCGGCCTTCACCCCGTTTTCGTCTGCAGGGCCTTTCAATCCCTCTGCGATCCACTCGGCCTTCCAATCTCATCTATCAAATTTCTCGACAGACAGTTTACGTCCAACTTACATGGCTGGTTCAACAAGACCTGACATTTTTACGCCGAACAACCAACTGACGTACCCTCGCCTGCATCCTCTGACATCAGCGCCATTTCCGGGATTTTTCAGTGGTTCGTTCCCGCTAACCCCATACAGACTTGATATGAGTGACGTCAGTTCCTGTCACAAACCTCACTCAGACAAACTTACAGGAAAGGGTTTATCCCCAGAAAAGGGACACGAGGCAGATATGTGGGACGATGCCTCTCGTGAGAGAGAACGAGAGTAATTTGTGACCAGTTATTGTAGTAGTTTATGCTTTATATCACATGGGGAACATTTACGCTGAATTTTATGTCTGTGTTTCATTTAATAAAACTGTTACAATCCACATATCTATTTGTTTTTTCAGTTGATTGTTGCAAAAATCATCAAACAGTAATTATGTCTTTTTTTATATATGAAGAACTAAAACGTCACTTAGTGATTCACATGTCTGATTATATTGAAATATAAATAATTGAGGACTGTTTTTAAGCAGACGACTAGTAGATCGGATAACGTGTCACACGGAGAGTCCACTCTCTTGACTTTGAAGGTTCCATCTTTATTTGTTGAGTTTGGGTCGCGATCGCTTAAATCTGTTTATAAAAAGTCAAATGTGGTCACAGTTTACTGAACAAATCTGCTTTGACGGCGCGGAGAGGTCTATCCTATGCAGATTTGGTGCTGATGTGTTGACTCTGATCGCCACTTCACACAGACCTGTGTTTGCTTAGTTATTTAAGTTCTGAGACAGTGAGCTGGAGTTGACGATCTTTAGTTGATCTATATCAATAGATACTGGGTATCTGATACATGTCACCGCCAAACACTACACACAAACAGAAGGGACCAGCCGTGCCCCCCCCCTCTCTCTCTCTCTCTCTCTCTCAGACAGATATGGCTAAGCCCTGTTCATACTAATTAAAAGCTAATAATATCCGTTAACTTTTCGATCGAATTATTTACTTAGTATGTATATACAGCAACAGATACAACGAAAGTTTTCTTTATTCAAAACAAAGCTAGTTTTAATGTCTATATAAGTAATCAATTTCTCAAACACCGCCAGTTACTCGCTAGTGCGTCTTTTATATGGCAAACAAATGAAAGTATCCAAACAAGGAACCGATGGCGCCATGCTGTTCATGGAAAGAAACATTTGTATTTTATTGTCAAACAAGCGAATTAACCGTTTCTTTTTGTCTGTGTAAACAAAAAGAAGAAATGATGTCGCTTTCTTTCATTGCAAATTGGACTCTTTTCGTCTGCTACAGTAACAAAAGCGTGGCATGTAAATTATCTTTGCAAATTAGCAGTGAAAAGACCATGTTGGATTAGTATATTTCTGTTTGCTTTCTTAATTTATTGATTGGATTGTGTCGCCTACATTGCTTATAAATGCATAACAAATACTGTAATTCCCTTCAGGAACTTATCAGGTGCACAACCTTTATATACAGAGCCTATACCTTGTTTATACGCGTATTTAGTTTATAACAAGTTTAGATCTACGACGATCGTACAAGGAGGAGGAGGAATAACTTAAGACTTCTGTATAATCGTAACTAATCTTATCAATTTCATCGGATATTCTTTAATGAACAAACCTTATAAGATACACTTACATATTCCAACCTTTTCCATAACCACCGGTTTCTTTTACTAGCGTTACAGTGAAACATTTGGTTGCTGATGAATAATTAGCATTTATGAATTTGGTCGTAAGTCGTAAGTTGTTTTGAGTTTGCGGTCGATGAGACGTCGCCAGCCTGCTTCGTTAGAAGGGCTCACCTATAGGGCTTATCTACACGCTAGAGTGTATCCAATGCAGGGACTGACATCCAAGTGTGCAAACTTTGTACGTTTAACCACTTACTGCCATCTTATGAGCGATAAACGACTCTCGGGGGAATTTATCCTTCAATAATGACAGTTATAATCCTAATAATCAAATCTCATTTGAAACAAAGATGTGGAGAGTTCCCGGGGTGGTCCCACACAGATAGAGAATGTAATTTTCCTCTTGTTCCTGATAACTTCAGATATAAAACGTTTCACGAACTTTGTTTGGGTCGGATGTAATTGACCCTGGGTGGCAATTTTTTGTCGACAGATTCCATGCTTTCTACAGTCGGTCTGAGGTAGCGACCACTCCATCGGGGCTTTCGTCGTCACTTTCTGTGTCAGATATTTGTTCACATCAAAATTCAAAGCTCACTGAAGGGGATATTTGTTGCCAGTTTTATTCATGACGTTTTTAGAATTTCAGTTTTTAAAATTAAGGCAAGTCTTCTTATTAGATTTGTTATCTGATTATTTGATGGGAATGCCACAGGTCTTTTGTAACGTAGCGCACCTCTGTTCCAAGGCTAGTGCACGGTAACTGCTCGGAGCCAAGCATACACAGAATAATATCGTTATGGTATAAATATTTTTCCTTGATCGGAATGCCTAATTATACGTAGGTTGATAAACAAGCAAGTAATTTTAGGCAGTAAACGCCTCAATATTTGATTGGCCTCTCCCGGATTACCAAGTATACTGTAGGCCGCCGTATTCTGGACGGACAGTATATGTGGTAGCCCTACTGCCTACACTATAAACTGTGCTATAGAAGAGAGGCGGTCTATGTGTTAGCTAGCCCTCTAACCACTGTACCACCATAGGCTGCCTTATTCAGGGCGAAAAGTAGATCTATATGTGGTAGTACAGTCCTGTTACCACTGCCACATTGGGGACGGAACATGGACCTACCTATCTGTGTGTGGTGTTGCACCAGAAGTATTGCTTGTTGGAAACAGAAAACAAATATTTAAAATGATGGTTATCGGTACCTATACACAGAACTATTGTCAGCGCTCTCGGGCGCTAGCAACTACGTTAGTCTTTTTCACTGGAATAGGCATGCTCGGCTCCATAGTGGGGGATTCTGTGAATAATGCGATATATCGTATTAAATTTTAGATAAAGCGTACCATTTAAATTTCGTTTTATCATCTTCACATGAAGTTTTGTGTTTTATTATAAATGTCAAAAAGTAATAGTAGCTTAAGTCTTATAAAGCAAATCGTAATATTAAATAGTATAGTAAAAAGCTAGCTTTAACTTAAATATCTTCAAGCTCGGAAAACAACCTCGGAAATGGTTTTCGAGCTTGCCGGAAAGGCCCAAGAAGATACGATTGCTACAAAACAGTACCAATAGTTCTTAAAATTTTCACCTCGAAATTGAAATTAAAGTAGATACATAATGATTAAGGCACATTCAATGAGCTATGACATTGCCGATATGAAGCCCACTATAAAAAAAAAATCAAAATTTTAAATTGAGAACCCACTCCAGCATTATTCCAGTACACCACTGTGCCTTCCGATTGTTAATTAATCGATTCAGAAATTTAAACCAATGTTTTAGAAATCAGCTTTTTTGTTTTATGTTGGCTACACGCTAGCTCACCAATCTTTTTAAAAGATAAGCTTGTCGTCTTATAACATTGGTGAGTTGCCACGGAAGAGTTTTTAGATTTGTATTAAAATATGCGTGATTAGGAGGATTGTGGGGGACCTCCTTTTAAAAAATGGTACATAAGAATTGCATGAAAGTTGTTGCAAACATATACAATCTTTTAATTTTTCTATTCATTTTGTCTCATTTTATTATTTTTCTTTATTCATGATCTGAAAAAAAAATTCCCAATCCATCATATTGTTATAAGACTGAAAAGCCTCACTGAATAAACTAATACTTATTTTTAGACATCTGAGTTTAACTTTTAAATTTAGAATGATAAAATTTTGGAATAGATTGTCAAAATAACAAACAAACAACATTTTATAATTTGTTTACAATGTATATCACATTCTTCAATTCTTTAAGGTCCAGAACAAGACTTAGTAATCTCATAGTACCAACTAAATCAGGCAAATAAAGAGTTTAAAAATCAATTAGCTTAATACAAAACTGCTATTTGGCGAGTTCATGTACAACTATAAAAAGAATAAATTGTCCAAAAGTAGAAAAATAAATGTACAAACATTACAGATAAGAAAACCAAGTTCTTCTTTGTTGTTGTTTTTTTATTATCTATATATTTATTAAGTTTACATTTATTTATTTATTTTGTATAAAAAAAAACTATAGTCGTTATAAATTACCTGATTATTTTCTTTAAAATAACTGAAAAGAAAGCAAATCTTCCAGGTTATTCTTGCTTTATATAATTTGTTACATAGTAGTTAAACTTCTATGTTATTTTATGCAAATTTCAGAATACGTTTAATTGAATTAAAATGAATCACTATTGTCTCAAATATCTACTTAAGTGTTACGAGGCTTCCAGACATTCTCCAAACCATCGAGGACGGATGGGTAGAAATCACATCATGTGGTCGGCATCGGCTGATGATACAACGTCATTGAAAACATTCCCTTAAAATCACCACCAATGAGAGCATCAGTTGATAAACTTTTAAAGCAATATGATCTGCAATTTTGATGTTAATTTTTTTTTATGAAAAAGTTAAATCTTAATTGTACAAAAATTGATCTGCTATATATTCTTGAGAAGAGAAATCTTTCCTCTGACAAAAATTAATGATTTTTTCAAATCTTATTTATCATAAAAGTTTATTTTTAATATCCGGAATCATGTCACTTTTACTATTTTAATCATATCAAGGACTCTCTCTCTCTCTCTCTCTACATTGCTCATGATTTTTTTTCTATGTTTTCAATGATTATCTATTGTTATAATAAAAAAATGCAGATGTTTATCTGTTTTAAGCCTGTTTTATTAGATATTTATATAGTGTAATAATTAACTCTAGGACATTCCATTTGCAAGCAACACAGGTTTTTCATTTTTATTGAAAATGCACAAAAATCATATACTGTACTTCAGAGCTAATAATAGTTTTAAATTGTGAAATTGTGTTTGAAAAGAGACACTTTTTAGACTTATGCAATAAATGAATAAATATTTTGGTATGTTGGTAGCTTTCTCAAAACCAAAACATTTTTTTAAGAAAAAGAAGTTCCTAAAGAAAAAAAATGACTGAAATAATTGCAACTTTATTTATAGTAGACTATACATGTAATATGATACATAATTCATATATAGATATATATTAAAGATAGACCAACACTTATATGTCCAAAATAGTATTGTATAGATTACTAACAAATATTAAAGAATGTATCTTACACATGTACAAAACGGACTCATTGTTTACAATCATTCCCTCATCGTCTTAGGGCCCAGCTTTATCTGGCAACGGACACGAGTTTCCCAAAATCTTTCCCTCTTTTTTGAAAGAAAAAAGGAAAAAATATCATTCATATTTTATTCATTTTGATGATAATATATTTATTCGGTTCTCTTTTCATTACATGGGTATGGTTTAAAAAAAAATTAAATGACGGTGTAGTTTTTTTTTTGTTATTTTCTTTTTTAAAAAATGGATAAAAAGTAAATATATATTCGGAGATTTGAATGAGAAAACAACAAGAGTATCACAAGAGTTCCTCTTCCTCTTAGTTTATTCTGACAGATTTGTCGAAAAAAGTAGACTGCGTAATCACGCTGTTCAGACTTCGGATGTCGGTATTATTTTTTCTTAACTATTTCTTCCGTCTAAATGTCGTGTGTCCTTTTTTTTGCCACTCCAGGATAAAATCAGCGCCAAAGTTGGAAAATGAAAGGAATTGCTGGGAGGGTCGTGGGTCTCCACAACAACTGTGTCCCGTGTAGAGGCTGATCCCAGGGAGTGGACGGCAGACAGTGACTGTGGACAAACAGCCTGGAGATGACACGGTGGAGGGTGCTCAGCCATTGTTTGATAAAAGGTTTCCAATTACAACGTATCGACTTTGGGGCAACACAAAGTGATTCATCAACAACGTCACGTGATATCGAAAAGGTACCAGTGACACCAAATTAAATCACTACTGTTCTTTCAAAATTCATTCAATGTAAAACCAATCTTATATCCCCGTTCATATCTTTTTTAATTGTGAGAAAGAGAGAGGGGAAGAGCTTAATTAAGAAGTGTTTAAATAAAGAAATTGAATCTATTTCACTTCCAGCCTGATATTAAACAAATAATTGTTCTTGGGTGGTTGAAGTCCTGTTTCAATTTAGCAAATATTATACTCTTTACAGAAGCGTACAAGACACAGAAAAATCTACCGTCAGATAGACGGCCACATGGACTCAGTCGCACGAACACTAGCCGATTTGAAGATCAGGAATTGATTCAATGAAGTTTTACATTAAAGTTTTAATGGCTTTAATGAAGATTTCGGGTATCGGTTGTTGTTCATCGCACGCCACCTTGGTTTATTACGTCAATATACGACAAAGATTGATAGTGTCAACACAGAATATCAAATAAAACATTCAAAACCCGAGCCCTCCGTGTAGACGCTGAAGAGCCCCATTTATTAGACCTCACCTTTGCTTCACCTGCGCAAGATCGCAGCACTCTTCAGGATATGAAGGAGTGAAATTTAAATCTTGTGCAAATGATATGGTGCAAATTGATAGATAAATGGGTGTGTCTTTTTTCTTTTCTTTTCTTTTTTTGTTGTTACTTTTTAAGATATTTGCGGTTGGCATCCTTTTACAAACATTATACAGTCGTTTTACCGGTAACGAATATTTGCCAGTATCGAATAATTTTTAGAAAAATTATTGGTGGAAAAAGAAGTTTAGGTTTTAAAAAATCCAAGCTAGGTAATTATAATACAGAAATAAATATTCTATCAGTGTGTGGAGTTGTTTGACATTTGCACGATTATTTATCGTATTATTTACGAATTAAAAAGGTGACCCAGATATGAACTGCCGAAAGTGCAAGGCAGAAAAAACGAAAGTGTGAAAACAATTAAACCAAACTACGAAAATAAGTTTGTAATTGAACCCTTTTTACTGGATAATTAGTAATTGTAATCCATTTAATGAGATTATGCATCATATCAAATAATAATTGAGCTTTGGATGAAATTACGACTTCAGATAGAACCACGTGTAGTTTTCCTAGTGTCGGTTCATTGCGACAGAAGTATTATTTGGCTGGATATATTGATAGATATACGGGCAAAACAAAGGCAAATGGCAACTACTTATCATTAATTACTATTATAAAGTGTTTTCATGAAAATTCAATTTTATTAAGTAACGCAAAATGAAAACTGTTCAAGCCCAGTTTGTCATGTACCTCTAGTGCATTTTTTAAATTAATCCACCCCAAAATATTCGGCCAGAAGTGATAGAGGGCGATTGATTCGATACTGGAAAACGTATTCAAAACTAGGAAAATGGAGGGGGTGTTGAAATTACTATCTCCGTAATTCATCCTTTATATTTTCGGAAGTTTGATACTACAGTTTAGAAGGACAAAGAAACGTGATTTAAACAAAAAATAAAAACATTTGGAATTCCGAAAATAATAGTCGCATGCACGACGAAATCGCATACTGGTTCGTTACCGGTAAAACGACTGTATATGGTTTAAAAATCAAAGTTTATTTTCACTTGCGGGTAAACTTCGAATTCTCATTAAAATAGACAAATCTCAGTGCGATGGTATGACTACAAGACTTTAGCGACAGCGGCAACAACAAAACCATATTACTCTTTAATAAAGAGATACATCTGGTCACTTAAATCAATTGGAAATGTTTTATCAAATAAAAGAAAAATCAATTTTACACAATGACTAAATGAAAGTGTTTATCCCTTGAATAATAAGCAAGGTGTTATATTTTTTTTTACTTACTAAGTATCTAAATTTTGCACGTACACCTAGAAATTAACACAATAGAACAGGAGTAAAAAATCATTTTAAAAAATTAAAAGAACTCTCTCTTTAGTCGAAAACACTGTACATTAATTTTATTATTGAATTGATACAGAATTGATACTTCTAAATGTGAGACAAAATTAAATTTGGTTTAAAAAAAGTGAAAAGTATATGCGTAACTTCATGTTGCTCTATATCTGAGTCGGTGTCACATCTTTGGACTGAATGCACAGTGCTTGACTAGTGCTTGACTCTCACCATTGTGAATGTATAATGTCCACAAACATCCCGATTTCCAATACTTACGACGTAGAGGTTGAATCCTTAACGTAGTTGGAATGGTTATATGCAAATAATGTTGTTAATGGAAAGTTTTATCAATTATTTGTAAAGAATAACCCCAACCTGTACTGCTAAAGAGATAGTAAATCTAAGGTCCCTGGTATCAGTTAATGTTGATAAACAACCTTTAAAAAAGACATATTGTCCTAACCACATTGAACTAACCATCGAAATCTCTACTGGATTGATAAGTAAGATATAATATTGGTAGCCATACGACACAATGACGTATTGGTTTTCCTACAACGCAACCACAGTATTAGAATTTCTAAGAATGATCTCTTTGCCCCGTGTTCACCCGATCTAGTGTTAAAATATGAAAACGAAGAGAATGTTATACGGTGATTGTATCAAGGTAAAAGAGAGGTAAATCTTATATTAAGAGCACAACTTAAACTTATTTCTTACTCTTAGCTGTAAGTGGTGCCTAGCTTATCTTATGAAATATTTCAAACAGCCGCGGAAAATCCAAGCTGAAATTTGCTTACATATTCCGGGAATATGCTTTCTCCTATGGTACTCTCCGTCTGTAAAAAAAACTTCATCATTTTGTTTTAAGTTTTAAAAGAAAGTTAAAATATTGTTCTATTAAATGCTGTTCTTTGACGAATGACTAGATATGTCCGTAAAAATCATATTACATTCATTAGCGGGCATTTGTATACTAGTTTATTTAAAAAAACCAATGAGAAACATGAGTTTATTCAATAAAAAAGAGATGCAGAAGCAATTGTCTATCGCATAATAACATACTTTTTTTTCTAATTCAGTTGCAATACATTTGCATTCACAGTTGTAATACATTTACAACAATAC
Source organism: Magallana gigas (assembly GCF_963853765.1). Taxonomy (NCBI): domain Eukaryota; kingdom Metazoa; phylum Mollusca; class Bivalvia; order Ostreida; family Ostreidae; genus Magallana; species Magallana gigas. Next base: position 22,203,860 of record NC_088859.1, on the reverse strand, counting down.
ATTTGCATTCAACTCATCTTTCATACTTGCTGCCCTTTATAAGCACTGAAAGAGAAAGCGATAACACACACACACACACAGCGGTAATTCTATTCAAAAGTCTCCTCTATGTGTTCCACGTCGCCAATAACCTCGTAAACGTCATCCTGGTGGGGCGAGGATCTTGCTGCCTCAGAGGTGGATGGTCTAAAAAATATACATGGAAATAATTATAAATCAACACATGCGAACTTTTATTATATGTGTAAATCTGTTAGCTATAAATCTGTGTGCTTCTGAATACAGATCTGATTGACAAATCAGTGCATTTATCAACCGATCAATCAATTCATTATTTACTGCTGAGATATGGATGAATATCAGAGAAATGTAAAATATCCACTGGAAACTCGAGCTTAGTTCACATAACAAAGAATAAAAAATAGATGGTTTATTAACATGAACTTTCGAAATAAAACAAATTCCAAGACTAAGGGAAATAATCCTGATCTTAAACTTGAACTGTCATGTTGTAAACTTGAATTTACCGGGTGGCACCAAACTCGAAATTTGTTGTCATGTTGTAAATTTTGTAAAACCATTTTAACAGGATCTTGGACTTTGTGTAGTTGTGTAAAACACATACAAACAGCAATGTGATGTAGGCCTGTCTATTTCATTGCTGGCCACTCAGCCATGGATATTTGAAATCAACAAGATTTCTCTGGCTTCTGAGCTAAGACTACGCGATTGTGTATATTTCACTTGAAACCAGCGTTCTTTTGAACTTGTTTGACGCAAGAAAAAGAAAGTTACGTCCTACCAAAAGTCTAAGATCTTGCCACCAGGTAAATTCAAAATTTACAACATGACAGAACAATAATTTCTTCAATCATTATAAAATAAAGCCAAGAAAACAAATTATGACAGAATGATTGAGTGACGGACACTCCCCTAACAGGGCCATAAAAATCAAATTTAATTCACCTAACTTTCAAATATTTATTAAATTATGATTTCACACCAAATTAGCAAATTAGCATTTCATTTGTACAAATGTAACGGTTGTTCAATAATTTACTTGTCATTTGAGGACAGTTCCTCTTCTTGCAGAAGTCTTGACGTCACGTCCGGTTTTGTTTGAGGCGCCATATATCCTTCTTCATCTTCGCCAGGGGGTAACGGAAGTCGCCTGTTCTGGTTTGCCTTTGTTGTGAAGTCCTCTACATATGTATTGCATGGACGTTCATTTCCGTCCAACACATTTCTCGAGGGAAGTCCATTTAGTGCTTCCAAAACGGACTGCCTCTTGGCAGAATTCCTGCGTCGACGCCTGAAGTGTAACCATAACATGTCAATGTACATCAGTGTAAGACGGGCATATCATTCTTGATCAGATGGCTATAATGATGCCATGATATCTTAATGTAAGTGTCTAAAGGATCAACAGCAACTCTCCGAAATACCGTAACCTCAGTCTGATGGCAAAGACCTGGTTGTCAATTTTGTATTTTTATAGACATACACATCCCAAATTTCACTGTAAATCTTACAACTCCAATATCACAACAAAAGGTACAGAATGTTTTTTTCTTACCATACTTTAGAACAAGTAATAGACTTTTACGATAATCTCGATATAAAATCACATAAAAAAGTAAACCATATCTTTTCTAAACTCAACACGAGAAAAATATTCTTGCAAAGACCGCATAAGATAAGTTTTATATTTACCTTACAAGATAATAAACAACCCCAGCCACTATTGCACCAAGTATAATTAAAGCAAATAAAGCACCCAATATGGCTCCCAAAGAGCTGGATCCTCCATCAGATATACTTTCAGATTCGTGATTGTTTGCAACTGGAAGTAGAACAAAAGGACAAAATAGTGTAGCCGTGCAATGTTTTAGCATCAAAAAGGTGTACACCATTACCAAAGAGATCACATATCTTCTGATGTTACCATAATTTGAGGTATAAAGCTAAATAAAATCACATTTTCAGAATGAAGACTAAGCATGGCTTTTTGGCACTACAAATCTTTACCTCAAGGATTCAAAACAAATCAAAAGCTCCCTCAATACCTGATCTGAAGATAATCTTACCCACATCTGCACACAGCTGCCATTGAACTCCTCTCTTGCAGACCAAACAGTGTTCATTCACTTGCGTCCCGTTACAGGCTTCACAACTTTCAGGACATTTGTCCTTACAGTTGCTCCCACGGAAGCGTCCTTCGTCACAGCTCTGAGTGAACTGCTTACACCACATTCCGCCCCAGCCAAGACGACACTGGACACACCCACTTACTGCGTTACAGCCCAGGGAGGGCGCGCACCCCGTGGGGCACTGTTCTTTACAGCTGGGACCAAAGTACTCGGTCGCGCACCGGATGCAGTCGCCGCTCTTCTGTTCACAAGATGAGCAACTCTCGGGACACGTGTCTTTACAGGTTTGTCCGTAAAACCCGTCCCTGCACTGGGAGCATGCAAGCTTACCTTTGATCTTTATACAGGACTCACAGTTTGGGAGATTTAGACTACACTTTGTTGACTTATTCCGTTTATTAAGTTTCTTTGGCGACTCCCATTTGGTTTTATGAATACCTGTAATGGAGTATGAAAATGTTATATCAAAAACATTATTCTATAATTCCTATGGAGATTATATACAGAGATCTTCCTCAGTTTAGTCAATTTGCATTTTGGCCAGGTCTTTTACACAAATAACTGTACAGTGTGTTTCACCTGTAAATAGATGCAAGAGAAATCAAAGTACTGAAGAACTGACGGGAGTTGATTTTATCGAGGTTTATTTATTTTAAAATCAATAATATGTTATTTTGCATGACAAGAACATGTAGTTTCTAATTTGAATTTCGCACATTTTTATTATATGAATTTTTGGACTTTTTCGACAAGAATGTCGAGAAACCCCCATATGAATCATGTTAAATAATATTTAAAGATAAAATTAATTCAATCAAACTATGTATCAGTAACAGAAATATTTCTCGAAAATTGTATGTATCCAAGCAATATTGAACTCTAGTCTCATTCAACGAAACGCTCGGCTGACACCGTAAATCTCCGACAAGGATTTACGGAGACAGCCGCGCGTCGAGTTGAACGAGACTATCTTGAACTCTGGCGTAGGAATACATACGACTACAAAAACTATTTAAATTGTTCGTACCATTCAAAATCTATACGTTTTCTTGAAAAACAATGCTTTAGCATACATTACATCGAATTTATCAATTATTTTCAAGACATAAGTCTTGTCAGCAGCAATGATTTGTGCTGAGGTCCAAACACTGTTTCACTTTCGGTTTGTCTGAGTAACTGCATAGGAGATTTGATTAAAATCAACTCCCAAAAACAACAAATTTCTTCGAACGAACATGTCGCAAACCTGCCAGAAATAGAAATTACATACATTGACGTCTACAGGCAGGTGTACCCGACATACAGACAGATAGACAATATATTTATTGCAAGGTTAACAATTTCAAATACTAGTAGAGCCCTGTAGAAAAGTCAAAACAAGTGAAACATTTTATAAAACGACGAATATAAATACCGGTGTACCACCAGTGCTTTCCAAACCTTACCAGTATAATCCATTTGAACCTGCAGTGTAAATTCTGCCGGAATCAAATGAAACGATATTTCCTCAAAATTTAAAACGCTGCCTCTTGTGGTGTTCCTTGGAACCACAGCTACTAACAATTTGTTCTTTGTGTAAGCTGATGTAAGAGAGTGTGGAGTCTGTGCTTGCTGTGGACGCTGATCTAGTTTGGACGATGAGCTAATGCTGTCATTAAGTAACACTAAACCCATGAAATCTCCACTTTCGATTATAAGCGGTTCCATTTCCCCGCCACTAGTTTTATTGAGAGGTTCTAAAAGGGTGAGGAGTTTTTGGGTGCCGTAATTTGGAATCCAGACTCCTAGGAATATATTGTAATTTGGTATAGCGCCAGTGGTCCGCCATCCAATTAAATGGCCTCCACATGGAAATGTCGCCATCTCTTGGTAAACCGGAAGTTGATTGTCTTTTACAGACAGGGATATTGTTTCTGGACATGATCTACCATCTACAGAAAACAATAAAAAGGGCATATGTATTGAAGACACAGGAGGCCATGATACCTCGTATTGAAAAAAAAATCGATTAATAAAACTTCTATTGAACCTTACCAATTTTATATACACATGCGATTAGTCCCAGTATACATGAATATAATACCGATTCCATAGTCCAGATCGTCGGATCACCATTACTCACAGTAATTAGTACATTGATGAGTGTTGATGTCTGACTTCACTTCCCAGTTCACCAGTTACCCGATTTCCTGTTTAAAACTGATATTTGAATGTTATCAGTAAAGAGATAACAACAATGCGCTACCTGTACTCTACAATATCCCTTCCCGGGCCTCAATAGCGTACATATACTTTTACATTTATGGTACAAAAAATATCAGGAAACTTGCAAGGTATCCGGAACAGTAACATACACGTACATGTATATGTAAACTCAAATATATTAAATCTGAACAAACTCTGATTGGGCATGGCAAACAATTTAGGTAATCCAGGTAATGTAGAATTGTGTGACGCGTACTAGTATGCGAGAACATCGAACAAGATGAGACCTATGCAACAATTTTCATTAATTTACCCGTGTAGTCATGTATTTATCACGGATTACAGACAATGACACACATGTATATGTAACAGTATATATTCCCTTTTCTAAAAACAAATACACATAATTCATATTCAGGGCATTTTGGAAAATGATACTATATAAATAGTGTCTGTTTGGGAGGGTAACAGTTGAAATTGACACCCCGAGAAAACCATTGTCAACCGACGCGAAGCGGAGGTTGACAATGGTTTTCGAGGGGTGTCAATTTCAACTGTTATCCTCCCAAACAGGCACTATTTATTTTGTTATACTGAATGTCTTAATTTTTAAGAAAATTTTACTGCTTTTATATAGGAACAACGTGAATTCTACAGCGAACCGTACGCGCATAATTTTCGCGCATGTAACATTTTTTAATGTTACCCATTGCTTAGTGCGTTGCTAACGCTGAGGGTAATATAAAATATTATTAACTGCGTCTTAACCAATCAGATTTCAGTATTTAACATGAAAGTATAACAAATACATTTGTTATAAGAACAAGAGGCCCTCTTGGCCTTGACAGTCACCTGAGTCCAATATCCCTCAGACTGACATTTCAGAGAGTCTTATGTTTGCATTTTTAGGTTCATTTTAAAGTCTAAACCCTAATCTGAGACTCTGTTATCCTGTATTCAATCGTGGGTTTCCGACGATGTTGTCTCTATAGACACATATAAGTAAAATTGGTCATGATTTTGGCCAAATTCTTTTTTTTCTGTTTCTATATATTATTTACAATGCTTTAAGGATGCATTTCTAATGATCAAATGAAATTTTTGAGAGTCAGTCGTAGAGTAATAAGCTCACAATTCTTTGTTATGTAAACAAGGTTTTATTTACATAGGTTCAATATACCATTAAAAAAATAAAGCTAATTTTTCTAGATTTTTATTTATTTTCATCATAAATAAACAGTTTTTAACCGGGTTTTCCAACGGAAAAATCCGGTTATTAAAATGGTGAAAATGGCGGGCGGGCGGGCGCGTGGGCGGCTGCCAAAAGGGTACCCTCATTGTACGGATAACTCCTCCTACAGTTTTCAAGATAGGAAGTGGTTCTTTTGCAGATCAATTGTACATATATCAGAGGTGTGCATATTGCTAGGATTTTGATTTCCGATCATTAATCGAAAAAATACCAGCTTTTGAACTTAGTCATTTTTTGGCAAAATATTGCATATAGGGTACCCTCATTGTACGGATAACTCCTCCTACAGTTCTCAAGATAGGAAGTTGTTCTTTTGCAGATCAATTGTACATATATCAGAGGTGTGCATATTGCTAGGATTTTGATTTCCGATCATTAATCGAAAAAATACCAGCTTTTGAACTTAGTCATTTTTTGGCAAAATATTGCATATAGGGTACCCTCATTGTACGGATAACTCCTCCTACAGTTCTCAAGATAGGAAGTTGTTCTTTTGCAGATCAATTGTACATATATCAGAGGTGTGCATATTGCTAGGATATTGATTTCCGATCATTAATCGAAAAAATACCAGCTTTTGAACTTAGTCATTTTTTGGCAAAATGTTTCATATACATGTAGGGTACTCCATTTCACTGGATAAGGGTTGACATGGATTATGGATACAGTTTACATAAAAGAAAACCCGGTTTGCTGTCACATTGACAGCTTTTCACTTGTTAACGTTTAACACATTCATTTTAGGTCTCAATCTGGAGTTTTCACTTTCACATTCAAAATGTAAACAAATTTTGGTTGCCTATTAAAAATGCCTTACAAAAGCATTGTAAACGTTAAATTCGGGAAAATTATTTTTTACCAAAATCGTGACCATGCCCCTTTAAGAATTTGTGAATTTTTTTGTCAAGAAACCAGGAGCGTTGCCAATGCCCGTACACAACACATTTTGTTGTGACTGAAATGGCTCAGTGGTTAGAGCATCAGACATTAGGTAACCTTATAGAACTAGGCTTATATGTAATTAAGTTGTCGGTTCGATACCATCAAAACTTAGCAATATTTTTTTCTTATCGTTTGTTCAAATATTCAAAGCAATATAGTTAGAAATTGTGTTTTTGCGAACTTGACTTATTACATTGTACTTATGGACTAAATCAAATGAAAAGTTCGGATGGACGACCTAGCGGCAGGTCTGACTGTAGCTCTCGGGAGCTACAGTCCTGCAGCTACAAAAAGGAATCAGAATATCCTGTTTATATGCACTTTTACATACATATATTGTGTGCTAAATATCTACAAAGTTTGTTGAAATTCCGCGCAATCGTTTAACGATCTCCGATCCTGAGCAATGTTCGACAACTCTAAATTATCCGGAATGTACCATAAATTTGCCATTGATATGGACAAACTTAATTAGTCTTGTAGTGTTGATATTACGCTCGGGTATCCAACGAACTGCTTGGCTTAGTGACTCCACGCACACCTACTGCCACCACTGCTCCGGTAAAACCGATTATTTTCTATTCCATTATATCCATCGTGATCGTGGCTAACATTGCAATAACCTCGTAAAATGCATGAATACCATCAAAAAAATTCTATTTATTCATTTATGAAGTTGGAAGGATAAATAACATTTTCATGATGAAAAAAAATTCTTTGAGAACCTTCAGAGGAATAGGAAGCCCAGGGACCACATCGCTTACCTGAGCAACTATACCAAACTGTTCTTAAGGTGCTTCAAGTCAAGTGGGTAAGAGTATAATGCAAGAAATGCATACATTGTCTGCATAGCTCATTTTTGCCGTGTTATGTTGCATATATCTAGTTCTTTAAGAAATCAATTTTAATACAATTTATCAATGAATACTTTACGAAATCATTACTCCTCTGCTTTAACACCATTATCAATTTACAGTGAAGTCATTGAAATAAGAATTTAAAATATTATTTCGGTTCAACTGAATTTCGAAAAACAATAGAGTTAATTTTCTAATCAAATTAATTTTCTTTATAAAAATATAAATTTTAAAAATTAAGTTTCAATCAAAATTGCTAGGTTGTTTTCCTTCTCCATGTTAATACGTCCATTATGTAATTCATATCATAATGGACTGCATTTTAAAAAATCCATTAGAATGTAAGATGAAATATAACAAGTGGATTAAAGAAAAAATCATAATTTATTATTCATTTTAATTAAATGCACATTCCAAATGAAAGAAAAGTATGTACAAACTGCACAAAAAATAGAATTCACCAGTGATTTCAAAATGTAGATAATGATAAATATTGATGAAAAGGGGGTCTTTATGAACAACAGTACTATATGTACTAACAACCTTCCATCCCCTGCCACACTAAGTACACACAACAGTCTGTCCACAGACATATTGGTTGTTGTTTGGTTGGTTAAGCTGGCCATTGAAAACAAAAATATTCATTTGGAAATAGGCATACATTCAGACTTATTTTAACATTCTAAATCTTAACATAAGACCAGAAACAAGAACAATAGTGACTGCAGTCACTCATTCTGTCCAATGCTGAGAGAGGAGCACCAGTTACACCACATTAAAACAGTCAACGCACTCAGTGGACCAACTACATGTTTCATCATTTCCCAAAATAACTAGTCCTACTCATTATAAGGAAGAATATCTGTTATACCAGCTCTCTTCCTAGTCAATTCAATGGTTTTATATGTTTACAATCTTTGTTAACATTTGTGGCAATGAATTTCTAAAAGTGTCTGTCTTCCAGATCTGTCTTAGTGTGATCAGTGCCTACAAGTTCTGTTTATCTGTTGGTAATGAGGTAATGTTACAGAGACAAACACAAGCATCTTTATACTGAAGTTCCACTTACTAAAATGTAATTGTTTATTGCACCTTTAAAAACAGAAAAAAAAAATCTCATCCATGTTTGAACAATTAAACATGTTAAATGATGCTGCAGTTTTCATTTATAAGTCACTTGGAATAAAATCAACACACTAGTTAACATTTCTGTTCTCACAGAACTGCTTTATAATTAAAGGCAAAAAAAATAAATTAGGGATAATATACTACACCTAATATCACAAAATGACCCTAGCTACTACCTCCTCATGACCCCGTTATTGAGGGAGGGACCTAGCTGACCGTTGATGTAGCCGTACGTGTACATGTTGTTGGACTGAGGCGGCTGCATATGCTGCTGAAAATGTTGCTGGGCTGGGTTGACGTTCATGTTCATGTTGGGGAACATCTGCATAGGAAGCTGCGGGGTCTGTAGCCGAGAATTAATGAAGCCGTGGTGATTCATGTAACTCTGGTTAAATGTTTGTTGCTGCATACGATAAATATCCTGGAAATTACCATAATTGCCCACTATCATGTTTGATCCGGTGCGAATCGTCACATTGGGAGTGAATGTAGTCATATTGGGATTCACAGAAATGTTAGGACTTTTGCGGGGGTTGGCTCGCTGCCTCTGGTATTGTTTGTAAGTCTGCTGCAGGGAGACTGCACCAGAGACTGCCTGGGATTGGAGGTTAGGGACTGGGGGTGTGGCAAGGTTTTGACGAGATGGCGTCATGTGAGGGGGAGGTGGGGTCATTGTGGGGGGAGGAGTCATCTGATTATCTGGCATACCACTCAAGTCGGACAGACCATTGGTCAGTTGCTGGAGTTTGGCCAGGCTACAACTGTTGGCAGCGTAGCCTGCTGGAGCACTGTTCTGTCTGTTGATGGGAACCTGAGGTATTGGACAAGGAGTGGCACTGTGTGTCAGTCTCTGTGTAGTGTTTTGCTGTAACAACACCGATGTGTAGGAACTGGCAGATGAGGAGCAGTAAGGCATGGTATTTGTGGAGGGTGGAATCATTGACATGTTGTACCCAGTGGAGCTCGTGTTTACCATGTCCATATACCGAGCACCCTGCATCATGTTCACCTGTTGGTAGGGCTGGGGCATCTGTTGTGCACAGTCAGAGAAGCTGCCAATCAGAGCAGGTGCAGTGTTCTGCATGCTGTTCAGAGTCTGAGCTTGTTGAACATTTGAAACACAAGTTGTATCAGTGCCAGAACTGATGGGATTCTGCAGCTCACTACTGCTAATGGAGGTTGGAGATTCTAAGTCCATCTGAGTAACAACATCAATGTCAACCGCTCCATACGTGCTGCCAAGGTTGGAACCCGGTTGAAGATTGTTCATGCCATTTGGTTGTGGAGTGAAAACAGACTGCATATTGTTACAAGTCTGGTTTTGTAAATGGGGTTGTTGAACCATCGTTGGTTGATGCTGTGAAGTGGTTGGTAGGGGTGAATGCTTCACTGATGGGACAGAGGGAGGATTTTCTACACAGTTATTGACACTTTGTGGAGTCATTTGTTCATTGGACTGGATTGAATTATTAGCACTTGTGTTTGTGATTTGATCAAAGTTGTCCTGAATATCACTACTCAAACAAGTTTCCAAATTCCTTGCACCACATAGTGAAGGAGAGTTAATTTCATCCTCTGGGAAATTATCATCACTAGGAATGTCATCGTCATCCGTTTCATGAGCTGGGTCCTCTGGGGACCCAGATACTCTCATTCCATCAAGTTTACTATCAGACTTGCTCTCGAGCAGTATGTCTGTCTTTGGTCCTAAGCTTGGAGTCTCCTCTTGGTGATGAGACTTCAATAAACTACACTCGGGTGTGGAAGGATCCTTGCTTGGAGTGGGGACCTGGGGTGTTAGAGGGGCAGGAACATCACTGTTTGTATCTGATATACCGTCCCCTCCTATGGCTATGGGAGCAGGGCTAGGATCAGGAATAGGCAGGTCATCAGGAGTGTGTCTCTCTCGCTGCTGTTCTGTCTCATCATCATCTTTCTTCACCATGTCATTCAGATCACTCTGCATGTCCTCCATGTCCGTCTGCTCAGCATCCTGCAAGGCTTGTACGGCCTCCTCGATCTCCCGACTCACGTTCTCATTGTCACTCTCACTCTCACTATCTGAACTGTCCGACTCTCGGGAGCCGGATGCCAGTTCTTTAGACAGGTCGTCTAGGTCAATATTTCCTTCGGGAGAGTTAACACTGTCATCTTGTTCGTTACTGGTTTTGGAAAACAATCCATTTTCATTACAGGAAGACTGGTCTTTGATATCACAGCTGTCAGAGTTTTCATTTGTTTTTGCATGATTTTTCTCGGAAGAGGCTTCCTTCTTGGACTCCATCAAAGTTCTGTATGAATTCTGTAATAACAAACAAATATGTACTAAACTTGCCATCCAAATACTGAGTGAAATTAGAAACTAGCTTGCTGAGAGAAAAAGTTTACCTTGGGTGGTCTTCCTTTCTTCTTCTGAGGTGAGGACACGACAGGAGAGCCCCTGGGTACGCCTTTAGGCCAGCCCCTGCGACCCTTTGCTTTAGGCACTTCCTCATCTCTCTTCACTTCACTGACCTCCTTTTCATTTTGTTCATCGTTTTCCTTACCACTATGATCCACCGGGTCATTGTCTACAATGACATTATCAGACATTCATTTATTTGGTCGATTCCACTTCAATTTCTTATTGTATTGCTGCATAGATTCTTTTAGACAACAATATATGATTGATTTTAAAGACAGAAATTACATGTACATACCGGTAACCAGTAACATAAAAAAGTTATAATTTCCCACCTTGTGATTCTTTCTCCAGCCGCTTCTTTTTGGATTCCTGAGGATCTAAGTCAGTGTCTAGGTGCTTTCTTTTACCTGGAGGACGTCCAACCTTAAACAAATTCAAAAATTTCTTATAAAAAGTTTACATCACAGAGACATTTTAGGGGAAGCTATTTACACACTGAATAAAATACTTTTTTATCAATCACATCAGGGATTTTCAAGAAATTTTTTATACCCACAAAACACTCATGCATAAGAATACCAAAGGTCTAGGACAATTTGTTGAAAGATGGATTCAAGCCATAAATTCAATGTACGCAAGACTGGATATTATGAAAAATTTTAATCAAACACCAACACCATAATAATGTAAACGAGATGTTTATGAAACACTTATGCCCCCTCCCTTAAAGATCTCTATGAAGAAAATAAATGAAAGGATTATTTTGAAGTCCAAGTGGCATGACTCTTGTCAAATATTGCAAGATCGTACCCAAAATGAACTTGACCTAGATATTCTTAAAGCAAATTTCATATCAGTATGAGCAACCTCTACAATGAAAATGAACAGAAACTGCATAATATTGGAATTTTTCGAAACCCATAATTGACCTAGATATTCTTATGATAAATCTGTATACCAAATTTCATTACATTAGGTTGCACAGAAAATAAATGGAAACTGATGATGGACCGACCAACAGACAGCAGCAAATCAATATGCCCTCCCTTCTTCGACTGAGGCCATAATAATTTAAACATCAAATGCACACCTTTCTTTTGGGATGGTTTGCCTTTTCCTCTTTTTTAGGAGATTCTTTCTTTGACTTGACATGGTTTTCCTCCATCTCAGATTCAGAAGAGTCATCCATTTCCTCTTTCAAAGGAGTCTTCACCTGATTCTCCTCTGTTTTAAAGGGACTTGTTGAATTTTTGGCCTCTGCTGCTAGTTTTGTTGGACTGGCTAATGCATCCATGAGTTTGGGACTGCGAACATCCAGAAAGAGGCGACCTTTCTGTGGACTAACTGTTGGACTGACTGTTTCAATCCACTCCATGTCTTCTGCTATTCTGTTGACCATCTGGGTCATTTCTCGCAACTGAAAACATTGACAATTTTAAAATTTACATTTTTTTTCCCTCCGAGCATTGCTAATTTTGCCCATGTCAAAAAGAAAAAGTGGTAGTTAAATAAACGAAAAATCCCCCAACTTAGGTAGCTGTTTTACAAACGCAAGTGCCTACCTCTGTTTCAGCCTTCCTCTCCTCCTCGCTGATTACATAATTGGAAATCAGCGGGGTCCAGCGAAGACAATCTTGGTCCAAGTCAATGCGCAGGTGCTTTTTGGCTTCTAATTTTTCCATGTGTACTTTGACCAACTCTTTGTTCACAGCAATCACAATCCTTGAGTACAAAAATGAAACAGCTTCAGTCAAATCATTTTAACAGATTTTCCCCAATCAAAAATGAGCAAATAACCAAAAACATAAAACTAAAAGACAGAAACCCACTTGTCATCTTTCTGAGCCACCATGTTCAACATTTCCAGTGAGTGGGCAATGTCATGGGGACACATTCCAGTGGCACGACTCATCCCTAAAGTATGGAAAACCAAGTGTTAAAATAGAGAACATTTCAATAACACCAGTATAATCAATGACCCCACGTGGAGACCTGTGGTACCTTTGATAGTGATGCGTGAGTCTTGGTACTTGTGGAGGTATTCTATGATGACGCTCTTCCAGTAGGCCAGATAACTGACCTTCCCCAGGTCAGAGAGAGGCTTCTCTGGGGAGCCTGGATGTCCTTCTACCCGAGACAACATATAACCTGGAATAATAGATAATATAAAATAAATAGATCTGAGTAAAACACTTCATATACACACTCAGAAAGTCAGACTAATCAGTGCAAACAAATACAGTTACTTGATCAGTCCCAGCAAGACAACAGGAGTGGAATTGCTCTTAGTGCATGATTCTATGTTGCTTTCACTTTATCAATAATGCAGCATTTTAATAGTGATCAAGGCACCATGAACTGACATTGCTCTGTTGGCATGGTTCATGATGTACATTAGCAGACCATGGTAAATTTGCCATCAGGGCAATTACAGTTCATAACATGATTTCTTCCATCACAACACTGTTAACCATTGAGCCATTGTCTCTGCTTCACTTACTATGCTTGCATAGAGAGTTTTAAAACAATATCTCTTTTAAAACCTTCATAAAGAGCAATAAAATTCATAAAGATATGATGCAACTGGTCTTGTAAAGTTTACAAAGGAAGAGTTCAATAGATATGTACATAGCTCATCATAATAATGGTGTGTAATTGTGAATGATAATTTTTCTTACTGAAGTCGATCAGGAATCGCCCATATCCTTTCCTTTGGTATTGAGGCATTGTCATGATACATGATACATTGTACTTTTGCTGGCAGTGTTTTTCCTGTTAGATGAAAGTTATTAATTAGCTAACAAATGAAAATAAATTACTATTAAATGTCCAACAATCGCATACACTTGAGAGATTACGCCTCAGCTTGGAGCATTTACATGTACATTTAAAATAAGGTTGAGTGCATAGGGTATAATTATTTACCTTTGAAAAATACCCTACAAGATGACTTCCATACTCATCATTCAAAGTTAATACATAGAACAGGAATGGTTCAACATCATAGTAAAGTGTCTTGTGATCCAAGAACAGCTTGGCAAGCAGACAAAGATTCTGGCAGTAGATCTTGCTGGCGTTTCCATCCACTTCAAACACAGACAGGTCATCTTTCCTGTAAATCTCATTGGCTGGGGGCCGCAACAAGTCACACTTCTCCTGCAAAAGAATGCATAATGTTATCTTATAGAATGTGATGTTCCTCATAATATTTGGTGAGAAAAGTAACTGTAATCTCTCCCTTTCAGTTCTTAGACAATCTACTGTGCAGCATTACTCTAATGGTGCAAGGGAGGTAACCCTCTTTTCTAGTCCAGTATAGAATGCCAAAAGGATCTTTCTTTGCTGCTTTTACATTAACTGTTTATTCAGTAAACTTTTCTAAACAACTTTTTCTCAGAAGAATATAACATATCTCAATAAGTCATAAATAAATTATGCTTCGTAATGAAAACAAGCATTTGGAAGCAATGTGCAAAAATATAGTTCCCCACAGAATTGCGTTATCTGTACCGCTGCGTGCTTACCATGTGTCGCTGCAGAATGTTACGGCTTTTCATGTACTTCAGACAATATTCACAGATATAGAGCTTAGGAAGTCTGCAACAATCAAACTTCATAAATTAGTGAAGAAAGGACACATAGTGTTTTAACACATGTATATGTTATTTTTCATTGTCATTTTAACAAATTATTTATTAAAAGGTTCTTCAATTTTACTGAAACTACATCATATAATCATTTACCATTATAAAATTTCTACAGAATTTCCATGAAGTTCTTTAAAAAAAAAAAAAAGGACCAGTTTGAGGTGAACAGAAAAACTACAACATTCTCAAATTAAAAAAAAAATCAAAACTTATTCAATATCAAAACTACTTTTTAATTATCATTTAATAACACATGCTTGGAATAAAATAAACACATAAAGGTTTGAACACTTTGTGCATTATCCATCAAATCATACTGATTGTGGATTGAAGTTATAAGCCTTACATCTTATCATGCTAAGCAAGCATTCTAAATATCTTTGCCTCTTAATCATTTTCTGTTGTTTCCTAATTCTAACCTCTAAACACTGTAAATAAATGCTTTTGCTATTGCTTATTTTTATCCATAAACATATGTGCTTTATCAAATAGTGTTTTGGGGGTCAAATGGAAAAATGTTGTCTTCTTCACTAAATTAATAATATCATTACTGTAATTTCCTTATTTTATGCAAGTACATAATTCAACATCAAATTGCGGGAATATAAAATCTCAAATGCATAATTTTTTATCAAAGTTCCATTCAGTTTACATCTGCTCGAAAAATAAAAGCGAGATTTTAAAATCCACGATGTGTGCTTCTCACAATTTTACACGGATATTTATTCCTCTCCATTAATTAGGAATCTACAGCATTAATAAAAATATTTTTTCTAATACTTTTGACTTGTAAGAAGTATCTGTCCAAAATTAAGTCTATGTGATTATAAAGTGTATTAATGAATAAAGAAAATCAGAGTTAGCTTCAATAACACAAACATTCAAGAAAAGGCATAACATAGCTAAGGAAATGAACTTAAAAACAACAATCAAAACTACAATAGAAAAACTAAGCAGGATATCTGAAACCAGTTACCCAGCTCTGAAATGGAAAGAAAAGTTTCTCAGTCAGATTAAAATTCATACTGGAATCCACCTTACTGTACTCACAATAGCAACCCTAAACTTAACCAAACTTAGAGTACTTAAAACAAAAAATTGCAATTATATCCATCCTCAATTTGACTGCCTTTCCTTTTACCAATTGGTTGTCTCAAACATGTGCCCCTGAACAACCTGTGCAGAAATTAGATTCAATTGAACTCATTAGTAATTAGAAGTCTAGTTGACCACTTACTTGGCGTACTCCTGCGGGTATGGGGAGGAATACCAAGTCTGAATTTCATATTTCCCAAATTCAATACATGGGGGAAACCTGCCCGGCCCCCCAGGGACTGCGGGGAGGGGTACTGGTGTGGCTGCAGCAACCTCCGGCTCCCCATTTTGTCTGGCTGCATCCTGTAAATCAAATTCCAACTGTAACCCAAAAGAATTGGGGATTAATAAGTGATGCTGACTACTAACAAGGTAAAGCAAAGCACAGGACTGATACAACAGGAAGCCATAACCAAAACACACAAAATGGATTATACACCAGTATATGCAAAGTACAAAATGTAAATAAAATAGTCTAAGCAGGACTAGTATATCCTCCCCCACCATAAGTTAAGTTGCTACAATGCCCATACCAAGTGATGATCTATATTTTTTTCACTCTGAAAAAATACTGAATGGCCTAATCGCAGACTATGCTTAGAGAGTGTGTCATTTGATTCGTTATTTATCAACCAAATGGAAATACATGTATAGTGAACAAAATTCAAATTAGATATTCAATTTATATATGTATTTAGTATGTTTGTGATATAGGAATGTTTTCTGATGATATCAAATAACTCTTTAAACAGGTGATACAAGGTACTACCTTCCGAAAATAAATTTTATAAATAATAGAAAAGCATGCAGATAACAAAATAAATACATCTCTTTTCATAAAGCTAGACATTAAGCATGCATATGTAAGCATAATTCCAGCGGACAGGCTAATTTGGCCAGGGTGGAATCTCAGTCCTGTTGGACCCCATCAAATCAAGGTTTGATAACATTTGTTCTACATCCACTGCAGAATATTTTACCATGCATGTCTTATCTTAAATTATAAGAAAAGGCAAGAATTTCATTTTTTTATCATAAATATAAATGCAAAGAAAGTGCTTGATTAGACCCTACCTCCAGAAGAGCTTCCTGGGCCTTCTCCTGGGCCTGTTTGAATAGCAGAAGGTCCTCATCACTGACCCCCGGGGGCAGCCCCGAGGACAGGTCCACCTCCTCCTCCTCTTCCTCCTCATCGTCCGAGTTGTCTGTAAATAGACAATGACCTGTATACCATCGATCATCCAGTTACATTACTAGACATCCCCAGCCACCCAACTAAAGCAGGAGAGAAAGCACAACCACCACCACCAAAGGTTTGTAAGGATAGCCTAACAGTTACCGTACCTCCCCTTCACCCCAAACTTAAACTCTTTACGCATGAAGACAAATTGTATCTTAATCTTATTGACAAAACAAAAGATATATTGACTTGGTGATGGAGACACAAATTTTCATTATTAAATTAGTTCCAGAATGAATTTTTTTTTTTTAAAAACATGCCGAACATAAACAATTGAAAAGGTAAGAAATGAGGTAAAAAGTTTATTTTTTTTTTAAATACTGAACATAAAGGAGAGAAAAAGAAAATAGAAAACCAAATTGACACACAAAATAGCTGATGGTCATATCTATACAAAACAGTACTTCTTCAATATTTGCCATCAAGATCTTCATGACGAATACATGAGCAACACCTTTGAACCAATTTTGGATGCTCTGAAAAACTACTTTAAACACAAGACAAAGAGCATGTGCTTGATTTCAGCTTTTCCATGCCGTGATGAAGGGTTAAGGACAGGGGGTCAACATAGTAATGAATGCATGCATTGACATGAATACATACTAGATGAAAAGTATAATAAAGGATACCAATCAACAACTTGCGCACAAAAGCACTCTCTTTTGCTTGCTACACTATGCAGGCATTTGAATGCCTCCTGAAGCTATAGCAGGAGAATGCATCTACCAATGAGGAAAGTTGAACCAGTCTGGCTTACCCGATGAGTGTGAACTGACACTCGAAGGGCGCTTTCCAGCGACTGCACCACGTCCTCTGCCTTTGGGCGTTGTGTGGGCCGACCTGTCAGCCAGAGAGTTTTTATGAGACACAGCTCCCCGCCCTCGTCCTCTTGGGGATGGTGTAGAGGCACTTTTAGGACTGAAGAAGTTCTTAATTGATCCATTTTTTTCACTAACGTTTCCGTGACTGAAACCCTTCCCCCCTTTTAAGCCATGTCCTTTGTTGAACTTATGATTGGTTAAACCGTTCTTGTCAATTACCCTCTCCCTCCCCAAATAAACTGACCCAATTAGATGCTTCCAAGGAGGCCGACCAGGACCCCTTCCAAAGCCTCTTTTAACAACTTTTCCCACCCCCACTTGTCTTTCAGAGAGAGGTTTCTTGCCTCGACCTGCACCCCTCCTCTTTACAAAACCCTTATGTTTCCCAGTTAAAAAGCTGTTTGAATTGCTCATGGACGGTGTGGCAAAAGAATTTTCTTGCTCATCCTCTGACGAAGTCTCTGAAGATGAACCCGCAGATGATGAAGAAATTGAGGAATCGTCACTCTCTGCCAATTTGTCCTTCACAGATGTAAACATTGTTTCATCAATAACAGGAATAAAATCATATTTAGAGTTTTTCTTGCTTGCATCTTGATTCAACTGTTCGTGAGACTTGGTGCGATCTCCCTGAGCAGTGTACAGATGTGACAGGCCGTCAAACAATCCCTTCAACTGACCACTACCTGGTGGCTCTATACACTTTCTGCGGGCTTTATTGGCCTGCAAGTACTTGGACCGCTTAATCAGACGGTTCGCAGCCTGCTGAGAATTACTTTTGGTCTGGTCATTCATCTTTTTGTGTTTAGGAATGGCGGCCAAATCTGCGTTATAGGAATTTAGAGAAACACGAGAGGTGCGTTTGTTGGTTGGGGTAAAAAATTTGGAGAGACCATCGACTAAACCTTTCGGCTTATCGATGTTGAAAAATGGCTCAAAGGTGTGGCTCACATCCTCGTCTGAAGAATCATTGGACCCATCAGCAGAGGAGGGGTGCTCTTTAGTTGGCCTGCTATTAGACTTGTGAACATTACCAGTCTCTTCATCAGACTCGGACACATCCCCATTTTTATTGTTTCTGTATTTTTTCTGTATTCTGCATATTTTTCTCTGTTGGGCTGTCAATTTGGGACATGCTAGTTGTCTGAAAATATAATTAGAAGTGTTTATACATTGAAATCAACTTTGGACATACAAAGTAATGCAATGCACATATATGGTCAACTTTTTAAAATCTATAACGAAATCATTACCAATTGAGAAAGAACTGGTCAAAAAAGGTCTAATAATCATCAAAGATGTAGTTTGACATAAAAGTCATCACATTTTTACCTAAGGTTATGAATTCGAGCACAAGATTTTCAGTGTCAAAACCGAGACCCTCAACTTAAATTGTTAACACTGTTACAGTCATTAGCTTGTTATACTGAGATGTAATTGGTATGTAGTGTGCACACAGGTCCCAAATAAGAGCTGGTGCTTTATCAATAATAATAAATGCCAGAATTTTTTTCTAGATTCAATACACATGATACAGGTGAAATACCAATTTAACAAATGATAAACAAAGTAAGTCTTACGTTCTGTGGTAGGCTGACTTGCTGTTCACATTTCCTGTACCATCACAACCAGGGGTGGGGCACCTATACAACCACAAACCAGGTAGTACATCATATCAAAACAAATCCATTGTCACTGACAGGAAATGAACTGGCTTATTACCCGAGTACATGTCCTCTGTATTCAATATCATTCACTATTTGTATTTTATCAAAACACCATGAATAATTGACACTGAAATTTTTTAAAATGTTTCCTTTGACAATTCAAGGGCTCTTCGAGAAAATTACTTGGTTTGCTGAGATAAGAATAAATCTGAGTAATTTAAGCAAAATAAATCGTAAGGAACAAACAAATTTGTACAAGTATCATTAAGGATCTGACATTACTCGTTCTCTCTATATGAACACTTACTTGGCAGCATCGTTCTTGTCTTTGTGGTGACTTTTGTTTGGTTTCTGTTTCTTTGCTAACTTTGCTGCCATTTCCAAGAAATGCCTCCCTTTCCCATTCCCTCGGTCGGGGTCACAGATGTTGCATTTCCATTTACCTACAACAAACAGAGAACAAGTGTGAACACTGACCTGTAGCAAATCTATATGTATCTATCTCTCCTCACATTCTTGTACCTCAGAAAGACACCAACAATGACCAAATCACTTCAAGTTAACTTGTGACATTATCAAAATTGTCATATGTGCGTTTTTATAAGTTGTGGCCAAATAAAGAGAAGTTTTGATGGTTAGAAATATGGTTACCAAGATTTGTATGCATTGGATAAAGATATAAACTAGATGACCTGTAAAACACTGATACATCACCTTTTGGAGCTTTGCTAAGGGGTGGATCACAGCACTCCATGTGAAAGCCTCTGTCACACAGGTCACAAAACAACATATTGTCCTGAAAATAAAATTCCTCAGTCCATTAACTTACATAACTTCTAGGCTAAAAACTGGCTGGTTTTTTTTCCTTTCAAACTTGATTTCTTTTGATAAACATAGCAATATCAATTTCATCATAATATTCATGTTAAAAAAAATTAGCAATATCATTCAAAATAAAAATTAGCAACAGGAATTAGACAGGTGAGATCATACCTCTCTACCCGATTTCTGGCAAAATGAGCAGGTTTTACAGTCAATGCACTGCCAGCGAAGCTTTTTAACTGTCTCTGTCAGCTCTGGTGAAAACTTAAGACAAGAGGGGTGCCCTGTAATGTAAAAAGCTACGATCATCAGAAAGGTGAACCAATAATGAACACGTAGTACGGCTTTTTCACTGAACATTGCTTACTTAATGCTACACCACCTTTTTAAACCAAGATGACAGCAATATGGTGTCACCATTAATGGGCAAAAATGGGGGATACTCAAATTTTCAAGGACATGGGAAAATTTTGATTACCCCTGAAATACCCTGGGATATATAAAGTGACATATTTCATCATTTTTCATTATTTAAAACACATCTTACTGTAGCATCAATGTTTTTGAGGAACTCAGTTTTTTAACTTTTTGAACAAAAACCAATTTGCACAACTTTACAAATGCTATCAAATCCCTAAAGCTTATATCATGTGCCAACTGTTTCATACAATGTATTGAGATTTTTAGTACTAATAAAACATTACAAAATTTCAAAAATATATTTCTTGGTACAATGTATTTTTCACATGGGCAAAAATTTCCTAAAAATTTACAAGGATGTGAATTTGAGAAAACACCTGTATCTACCAGTGACATTTTCATGACCATCCCTTCAAAAACAGGGACAGCTTCATATTTCTTACATTAATTCTGTTCTGACACTCAGATTATGATATCCTTAACTCAATGCTAGCTTTTTAACTAACGTGATCTTATTTCACAGGTTTGCTTTCTGACGAATGATGCCTAATTTAAATATCTAACTTCTAGGGAACTAGCTCTGCAGTGACACTTACCGCTGTTACCACACTCGGCGCACGAGATCAGGTCCTCGGGGACACCGTCTCTGTTCTTGTTTTCATCTCCAAGGCAGAAGCAGCAGATCAGAACAGGTTTGGCACATTTCTGAAAGCACAACAAGGTTTACTGAGTTTTGTCTTGTTCTTTACCTATTATGATTTTTGAACTGTTCCATAATTCAATACAGTTCTACTTTACTTAGAACTCTGTGTTACCGTAACTGCAAATTATGAAGGCAGGCAACCAAAATCAATAAGTTATCATCGGGCAGTTTAACCCAGTGATATTTAAGATCACAGAGCACTGGAGTCAGGATAAAACCAAAGCAAAGCTTATTTCTTGAGACATTTCACTAAAGTGGTGATATATTGAGTTGTCTTTAAGTGTACGCTCATGTTTGCATCTTCACTGTCATAATGATTGTATAAAGCAAAACCTACCTTACGTGAGAAAAAATCAATTATCAAACTATACAAGTAACAACTGTAGTTGAGCGGTGTTTAGCAAGATTTATTGATTGTAACACTATTTGCTTTCTCTGTCAGGAAAAGTAAACGGACAATTAAACTGCTTTCCAAGACAGCGAGATGCTGCAACATACAATAATCTTGACACTTATCTGGATAACTTGTGAGCTATCAAAGGTGAATAGAACTTCTTCGGCATCTCAGTGGATTTGTTTTTCAAGCATAAAATTCAGTGACTTATGCACTCAAGGATTTGACACACATTGAAAAAACATATTCAGTGTAATTTTTTTTCTCTTTAAATTGCTTCTAAATACACATTTTTTTAATTTTAAAAAAATATTTCTTTTAAAAAACTTTCATAAATTACCACAAAAATTCTACAACAGTCTTTTTAAACTTTGGAAATTCATTGATTATCTACAAGTATTGTAAATCATTAAATCATCACTATGGGATATCAAACAGATTTAACTAAGTAATTTTAGTATCATATGCATAGATCTGCTCAACTGGACAAAACAGATATGTCATCTATATCTTTACATGATACAGGATAAGTTAAAACATAGAATAAATTAAAGACCACATACTGTTTTCTGTTCAAAGCAAAATGACAGGTCGCTGGCCGAGTCTTCGTCGTAGGAGCCCGAATTACTGGAGCTGGCCGTGGACTCGTCCAGCCCTTTGTTCCCCACCTTGATACAGTGTCCATCCCTGACCAGGTGTCCACTGGTCACACCTTTCTTCAGGGACACTTTCAGCTGTTCTCCCAACTCTACTCCCTCCTCCACATCCAGATTATAGGTCGAGATGATGTAACTTTTTATCTTCTTCAGATTCGAACCTTGTGGATCTGCAAGCTCTTTAATTGTTTTCACAATTATCTTTGTTAGATCCATGTTGAGAGTGACCTTTAAACTCCTATTTTTGCATGGAGTCACCCCAGAGGGGTCGCGGTATGTCCAATTTCCGTCTTTACTGGCAACCTTTAATATCAATCCATCTTGCACAGTAAGCTCAAGCTGTTCAGCAATGGATTCTTGACTTACTTGATGAAACTGTCGCACAGCATTACATATCCTTGTAAAATTTGGCCTCTGCTTCTGATGTTTAACTTTATTGATGGCATCTAACAACCACTTTGCATAGGTGGGGTCTGAAAGTCTGTCTTTCTCACTGTCTTTAACCATGTCGATTAAAGAATTTTAAAATTGGTTGGTTTTTAAGGTGTTGACTACATTTTTCTTGAGATTGACCATCTCAAATGCAGTGTGTTCAAACATAAGGCAGCAATATCTATACTTGAACACAAGATGATTGCATAATTTGTCTACATTAGAGGATATTTACCCCATCTTCTTTAAGCACGTCAATGATACTGGTTAAGCAACCTAAAAAATTAAGAGCAATTGGTTTACAAATTTAATAAAAATTATCAATTAGAGATTACCACTAAAAATGTGTAGCAAAATGTAAACAATGTTATGAACTCCGGCCAATGTTTGTAAACAATGGCTAAATCCATCCAAATTTTTACCTATTAACAATATTCATGTCCAAACGAACTTTTAACACTTTTCCCATAATACAAATTTCCTGTACTTCGAATCACTTCTTACAATACTCATCTGTCTTAACAGATTCAATAGCAATGTTTATAAAATGGCGACTTCGCAAATTGCGGTCATAATGGCGGGTCTCAAAAATCCGATAAATTTTCGTGAATTGCATTATCAATCACTAAGTATTACACATCGGACACATAAAATACACGTGTACTAATTACAAGTATTCAACTAATATCACTCTGTGCTCAATAAGCAAAAATGTTTTTGTTAAAAACCGATGATTTCATCTTGATTAAGCGAAGAAGCCATTAATTTTAGTGCCCAAATTCCGCCAAATAAATCATGTAAAATTTCGAAAACCTGTTGTCTCGAGATATTCATTATATTCTTGCTGAATTCTTAAGAATATGCAGTTCTCTATTATAACATTCTTATGATCTGACTTACGTTCATAAAGGAGGTAAAAATGAACAAACACACACAATGGTATTTCAAATAGTTCAGTTGTCCACCATTGTAAATATGGCTACCGAGCTTTCAAAACCTTCACCGATTGGTTGAGAGAATGTTTAATAGATATATACATTTAAAGTGTATTATAAAATAAAATTTGACTCAGAAATTAAGAAAAGGTTTGTGTCGTTTTTAGTTTTATATCATATTAATAATCAAACCCAGTCATATTGATGACAAAGAACACATAACTAGATATACAAGTGTTATTCAGAGAATCATGTCATTTTCTCCCAACTCACGAGTCAACAAGAACAATTTGTCCCGGTCGTGTAACATTTGGCCAATCTGATTGGCTATCAATCAAACGATTTATCTCAGGATACATGAATGTGTTTTGCGTAGAGGCATATTGATGGTAACGCGATCATTGCTTTGTCTCTACCTGTGAATGGTAAACTGGTCAACTCGACGACTAGATTTAAATATTTCAAAATGACAATGGTGGGCAGTATATCAGACAGAACCAGAAGAACCATATTCTCAGGTTCATTCAGTTAAAAATCAAAGTTTTAACAGCTCTCCAAGTGTTTTGCTACTGTTTTGTAAGGAAATTATCGAAGCCTGCCACGCGATTGCGACCTTTTACACCCGAATTTTACTAATAATAAGGCCAACTTTACAGGATAGAAGAGGACAATACATAGAATTAATGTGCCACTTGAGTGACCTAAGTAATTATTTAAAAAGCTGTTTCAAAACGGGTAGCAATTATTAGATCTGATATAAAAATTTTGGGTATTTTTATTTGTTCAAACACAATTTAAGTAGAATTTTATATATTATATTCAATAGACTATTGGCCTCAATTTCTGCTCACATCATTCTAATTATACGACAGCAAACGGTAAAAAAAAAAAAAAAAGATGTCAAATTAAAGACATTTTTGAAGACAAATTACGTTCAATACCAGTAGTTGGAAACTTATGCGATACTTAGCAAAAAACATTTACCGAGAAAGATGTATTGCTACCAATTCCAACAACCCAAAATTCATAGCCAAGTATGTATACTGCATGCATGGTAAATTAAGGAATACACAGGAAAGTTCATTGAATTGAATTTTTTTTAATTTATACGCAGAGTTATATGTTATTTGTTTTGTGTAAATGTTAACGTTAGTATTAAATAACCGTATTTTGGAACACTTATTCCACATTTCTATAACTACTTTAATAGACACGAGATTCAAAATTATCATAAAATGAGGATTTTAAAAATCTTAATTTCTTTGGCGCTCGGATATGCCATCAGAAGTCATAGCTTTGCGATTCACAAAAAAAGTATATATCACTGCCAGAAAAATACATACTAACTTTACCGTTTTATACCAAGAAAAATGTATAGACCTATAAATTTTGAACATGCGCGGGCAAAAATATGTTTGGCACAACCAAATTTTGTCAATGTAAAAGGGTTAACAAATGTAAATTAGAGATTGTAAGACCAATTTGTTCAAATATGAACCTATGTTCTTCCAGATGTCATGTGTATCAAATTTGCTTTGAGAAGTATCTCGATATACCTGTAAAACTTTAAAAAAAAAACAAAAAAAAACCTTAATAATATCAAGTGCATCAAACCATCATCTCGATCCCTACAGAGAAAGGCTGCAGATAGTAACTTCTTTTAACGGAAGACAATGTTTATTTTAATTAGGGAAGAAATACACCACGAAATATTGTAAAGGACCCTATTTGAACTCATTTCAAATCATAATTCTAAATCTACGAGAACATTGTGTGTATTTATATAATTCAAATATTTTCGATGCTATCTGTTCCCCTTGTTGTTTTCCTGGTGTGATCCTTTATACCAATGTCTTACATAAATATTAACTCTGTTATATGTCCATTTTTGCCACCTTTTCCCTGTATGACACTGTATGTATATACCTCTGACGATTTTTTTTGTTTATTATGTACATATGTTCCTCTTGTAACAAATTATTTGGTTTGAGTGAATAAACTGAACTTGAATTCGGTTTGTTGTTGTTGTTTTTTTTTGCAATTATCGCTTCACAATCATTACCCGCGCATGAATCACAAAAGAAAGCATTTTTCTGTTAATTAATATCACTATTCATGTTAACATAAAACATAATTAATATATCATTATATATTGTCGTTCGTAGAAGGCTGAAATAAAGGTGTGGGACATACAAGTGCAAAGAAAATATGCAATTAAGTAAAATAGCTTTACCTGATATATTTATATAAGTAAGTATTAATTGTCACTTCAAATTAATTGATATTAAAAAAAAAATGATTCAGGTACCGTACGTAAAAATAGTTTATATCTATTTATATATTTATATATAGAAGAGATTGCACAACTATATTATTTCATCTGTTGTTCTCTATGTACCTCGCTAGATATAATATGACTTTAAATGTCAATAGAATAATACAATTTTTTAGTTTTCTTGACGTTAAACCGATTGGACACAGCTTTGAAAAAGTAAGATATTTTCATGCAATAATAAGTAATTACTGTATAAAATTCTAAAATGCAATGTATTTTTCAGAGCCTAAAATCCGTGATTTTGAAATCTGGTAGCTATTTTTAATGCATATTTTTTTAATTATTTTCAAATTAAAAATCACGAATGACATTTGTATGCACATGTATATCTATGTAGTGGATCTTAAATTGTAGTTCAATCTTCGTAATATACGCAGTTGAATTCTAACAAAAACCAAGTTTGCTCCACTGAATCAAACACGACTTTTTAAAAACTAAAAAAAAAAAAAATTGTGCAACTGAGATTTCCTTCCTCGTATTTGTTAATTATACTTCCAGGTATCTGCTTCTCTTTTTTTATACGATTTTTAACGAAAATACAAATACATGTCAGAGAAGTACAGCGTTTATTCGCGAAAGTTACGCGTTAAATCGCGAAAGTTTCGCGTTAAATCGCGAAAGTTTCGCGTTTATTCGCGAAAGTTACGCGTTTATTCGCGAAAGTTTCGCGTTATATCGCGAAAGTTACGCGTTATATCGCGAAAGTTTCGCGTTTATTCGCGAAAGTTTCGCGTTTATTTGCGAAACTAACGCGTTATATCGCGAAAGTTTCGCGTTTATTCGCGAAAAAAATATTTTTGTTACCTACGAAAATGAGCTCAATGGGCTTTCGTACTTAAACGTGGCCCTAGGTAATAAGAAATGTAACACGGTCGCATGATTAATCCATCTCGTGTACAAGACTGTTTGAGCTGATCGCTGTTTGTTTTATTTACATGATAAATATTAAAAAATATTTACTTGCATAGGACTTTAAGACAACAATTACTATTTTTTCCAAAGATACTATTATCGTAATTCAAATTTTTATTATAAATAAAGAATAAAATTAAACAATAATCCCAAATATCTGATTTCTCCCAATTATGTTGTCCAATTGTGTGTCGTCATCGGATGATTCAAAGCGGCAGCTACTGATCTGCAAATCTTGAGTTCTCTTCGGAGTTTTACAATTTTTACATTCAAAAAAAATAAATACAATTTAAAGGTTTATTGTACATATTGGATATTTAGCTTACCTTAGCTAGAAGCTCAAGTGAGCTATTCTGATCACTTTCTGCCCGGCGTTCGTTGGTCTGTAAATTTTTTACATTTTCGATTACTGAGCTAATTTCAACCAAACTTTGCACAAAGCATCCTTGGGTGAAGGGGACTCAGGTTTTTTTTTTAAATGAAGGACCAAGTCCTCTTTAAAAAGGAGATAATTAAGAATTATCAAAAATTTGTTGATATCTTAAAACATCTTTTTCTCAAAAACATTTCACCAGAAAATCTGTAACTTGTGTGAAGCATCCTAAGGTAGTTAAGATTCAAGTATGTTCAAATCATGATCAACAGGGATAGGATGTGGCGACAATTGGGGGGGGGGGGGGGGGGGGTCGAATTTTTACATAGGAATATATAGAGTCAATCTTTAAAAATCTTCATCTCAGACACCAGTTAGTCAGGAAATCTGAAACTTGTGTGAAAGCATCCTCAGGTAGGGTAGATTCAAAATTGTAAATATCATGACCCTCGAAGGTAGGATTGGGCTACAATACCGGTATGGGGTCGAATTTTTACGTAGGAATATATAGAGTTAATCTTTAAAAATCTTCTTCTCAGAAATTAATCAGCCAGGGAAGCTTAAACTTGTGTGAAAGCATCCTCAGGTAGGGTAGGTTCAACTTTGTTCAAATTATGGTCCCCAGGGTAGGTTTGGGCCACAGTGTGGGGATGGAATTTCCCCTTGATTTGCACGTATCTGTATTTTTCTCGCAGTTCTCTCTATCTGCTTGTTTTTCTCATTGCTTGTTCCTCTAATTAAATACAGTACAATCCACGTCCCTCGCCCCAAATATTGAATTGCATAAGGTACAGCGAACTGCCCAACGTCCACAGGGCTAACCCGCATACATTTCTCTCTTGCTTGACTTCTTTATGCTTCCGTTCAATAAATGAACTGTCTAATTCTTACAGTCAGTCTGATAGGTACCCTCTTGTCACTGCTGACTACTCAGGGGCAGAGTCATTCAAGATTGCTCTAAATATAAGAAAATTCTAGTTGTGCAACATCCCCCACCCCGACCACCCACTATTTCTGCCAAGTACTGCTATCTTACGCGGACTGTCACTAGTATCATTGCTTACTGCAAAATGCGTATATAGTATTTCCTATTCAAACTTACCCCAATGAAACATGATTTCTAAAGGAATAAACTGAATTGATGTAAATATTATTTATCTGAAGAAAAAACCCCCAACGAATGACCAGCTTATATTTAAATCTGCATATGTATGAATGCATGTTTCTATGGAATTTTAAAATGTTCACTCATCAAACGCATTGATTATTAAGCAGTGTTCTGTTCATAAGTGAAAACGTAAATATTCATAAAAAAATAAAAATAAAGAATGTTTGCATTGTTAAATGGTGTCGCATATTTCTTTTTCTACTGATGCAGTTCACTGTGCTTGGATTATTTCAAGTTTGACTACAAATTAACTACATTTAGAAAACTAACGTCAAATCCAAAAGTAGTAAATGAAGTGGCTTTCCATAAATGGTAGAACTGGTTGTTCCTCCTGTGTAGCAGTATTCAAAGGCCGTATACATTCATGTCTGTACTTACACAAGTTGAACCAGGCCCATAGTACATGTAGTTCCGTTTCTTGCAAGAAAACCCTCAGCTCCTAACATAAGTACAGACGACTAACAGGTCTATGGTCAGTCACTATTGAAGCTTTACACTTTGTTGAATAAGGGGGTTCTTTGTAAATTTTTGTGGAATTCTCAGTGTTTGCAAAGATCAATCTATCTCATTTCCTCATAAGTTGTCTCAGCCCAAAGCTTTATCGACCCTAGGCTATTGTGGATACTGTACTATAGTATTAAAATCTGCATGATGACATTTCAAATATAAATTCAGAATGAATTAACATACAGGATATTATTTTTACTAATGATCATTTGAACTTAAAATAGGCAGGACATACTGGTGTGTACAGAAAAATTCAAACATGCACGAAGTTTTAATCTTTTAATCATGTACATGTTTATTACAAAAGATGTTGCATAACATGTATAAGAAAATATACACACATAGATGAGGTGATAACTAATAACAATACGATTATCAGCCTGTAAAATTATAATACATGTACAATGTATATGCAATGGCATGTATATTCATTGTAATAAGGAATGAATACTAATACCCTTACTTAGAAAGAACAACAAAACCTGACAGAGAGTGGGGTTTTGTTGTTGTTGTTGAACAAGAATTGATCTCAGTATTTGAACACAACCATATTTGTGGACATCACTGACATATGATCACTTGTAGTCGGGCGTCTCGGGATATGTGCAGCCCGAGCGCTGGATGATTAGATTGGCTGCATAGTTTCCACACTTAACACACTCCTCCACAGGCTTGCCTTGGATCAACTGGGCCAAGAAACCTACACACAGAAGAACAAAATTTAAGAAATATTTTTTGCGTTTAAACATGCACAGTCAACATTTCAAACACGTTGAAAACACTAGGTATTATACAGGTTGTGTTCAAGATGCTAGCAGCTAGCTATGTTCCTAGATATTTACTTTTGAAAAAAAATTAACAATAGAATTATGTATTATAAGGCTTAACTTATTAAACCTAATCATGTAAATATAATATTTGATTCAAGTGGTAAATATAGAGACCACCTGTGCTTGGTTATCCCACTATTCAAATTCAGAGCACTACGTAGTCTCCATAATATTGATAACCCACCAGGAACAATTTAAGAACTTTCTCACCTCCTACAAAAGCATCACCGGCTCCATTGGTATCTATGATGTCCTTGTCAGCGATCGGGATCACCGGATACTCTGTCGTCTTACCGTCTAGTAAATAAACAAAAGTCATCTGTGTTAACAAAGCATCAGTCTACCATGGTAATATCTCACAAATATATACAAATTTTAAAAATAGCATCTGAGGTTGATTAAATCAAGCTTGTTTCGTTATGGACTTTGTTAGATTTATCTAAATGTCTATTACAAGCATTTACAGTTTTCTGTCTTACACTGCAGAGAAGCGCAGATTACAGAATTAAACAACTTGAGGAATGCCTTTAGCAGTTTTACTCTCTGCATACATGTATTCTAAAATAAAAGTATTCATGTAAAACTATAAGCTTAGAAGAAATTCTATTATCATACTTCTGACCTTTGAAAAAAGAAGTATGATGTAGAATTTCCTAATAACTAACCCTTTGCTACAACGGTTGGATTGCTGCCCTGAGTGATAACTACAGTCCTTGGTTTGTTGTCTTCCTTGGGAAGCTCAGCTATCTTTAATGCTATTTCTGCAATGTCTGTTGTCTGAAATAAAAGAAAATAAGCTAAGATAGCTTCATTCCTTTTCACCACAAGTTTCATTTTCTTTTACACAATACAGCACCTATATGTATACTTACACCAAAGTTATTTTCTTTGGCAAATGTTTCTGCTTCCTAGAATGTAAAAAAAAACAAAAAACCTGGTAAGTCTTTAATATATTGAATTACATAAGCAAAATACAATGCACAAAGCAATATAAACACATGTACTAGAAATCCAAGAAAAATGGTCTTAAAAAAATAGCCCTATCCAAATAAAAATATGTTGGTACCACGTACTGTTTCATTTCCAAACAAGATGTCAACATAAGGCAGTGTCTTCAGCATGGGTTCCTTGAAGAACTGGCACAGGAAGGGAGCCGAGAGGTTCATGGTGAACACTTTACCAGACTCCTGGGCATGCTTGGCTATTCTGATCACTGTGGAGGGACTGACAGTTAGAGGGAAGCCCTATATAAATAGAGGACATCCTTCAAGTAAGTACTCAGAGTAGAGTAGAGTATCATCACATCATCTCATTGGAATCGTCCGCAGTTTATAGGAGAGTGAGTGAACTGACAACCCTTGGCTTTGTGGATTATGATGATGTTATGCATTTTGCATTGTTCATGTTTTCTCTTCACTACACTTGGTTAATAAAAGATTGTTTTATGAGACTCTAAATTTTTCCTAAGATTATTCTCAATTATACATATACACTAATTAAATTTCCAGGCTATTTGTTTTGATTTTAAGTAAATTATCTTTCTTTGTGTTCAAAATAATTTGCTCGCTGGTTTTAAGAATTACTAAATAAAAATACTCAATCAATGTCAGAATTTGATTAATCAAAAAAAAATAAAATCAACAAAACAACTTTGTTAGCAACATTAGAAATTACAACTATACTACATATGAATGTCAAAAAAAAAACCCTGCATTTACTCAGTACCGGTAATCAATTTCCCATTAAATACCATCTAGTTAACTGTCATCTCCAAAACTCCCAAAGCATAGGACTTTTGCTAAAAATACTGGTACCTGGTATTTTGTGCTCACAGCTTTATGGTGAACTTACAGCAATATAGTAATACTGGGCCTTCTCCACAAGTTTCCAATTTTCTGGGGTCTCTAGATGTTCCTCAGTAAAACAGTTGGCTGCTGCTAAATTGGCACACATCGACCTAATTAATATTATAACAAAAGAATCATTTAATCGGGCATAATCAATCATTCTGTCATTTATTTTTTCAATGACATTGACATGTACCTATATTTTAAGACATAGAAAATACTGATTTTAAATTTCTAAAATTGTTGATACATAGTGAAGCATTAATTGACAACTAGTATCTGAAACCAAAAGCACACTTAAAATGATCAGTTCATAACTAATCAAAACAATGGAAAATAGAAGTATGACAACCCTAATGTGTAACTCTTTAATTTTTTCTGTTGTCAGAAACCCATGGTCAAGTCTGCAATCATGTACTCATTGTGGTACAAATTGCTGATTTTTTCTGCTTCTCATGAATAATTTGTGCCATTTTCCAATTTGCTCCTTCATAAATTTGTTGGAGGAAATCATGCCAGTTGTGTCCATATATTTACATCTATAAACAACTGCATGTTTTCAAACCATGATCTTTGTTTTCATGTCTCCAAAAAAGTTTGTCCATTACCTGTATTTTTCTGTGACCATGAAACATACTTGTATTTGTCTATGACAAATAAAACATACCTGTGACTATGACAGCATATCTGTATATTTCTGTTACTATGACAGCATACCTGTATTTTTCTGTGACTATGACAGCACACGTCCCCGTTGGTTCTTTGTCAGTATACTGGAACTTTGTGTTGACCCCGGCCTCCCGGGCTTTGTTCTCCATGATTTTCCCAAACTCATCTTTGTTGATGCAACCAAAAAATGTTGTGGCATTGGGAACTCCAGACAACCACTGCAGTCAAAGTAGAAATATATCTTGCTAACTTTTACATATTTTTGTTAATGTGAAATAAATAACACATTTTAGATTTTACCAATTTTTAAAAATCATTTTACTTTAAATGTTAAACAATTCATTTTTTGTTTTCACAATATGAAGATAACACCTTCACATTCACATACCTGTGCAACTTTAATTGCATTTAGAGTGGCACCACCAGGCACATATTCCACTTTGTCTCCAAATGTGTCCACCATATCCTTATACCTGTTAAAGACGTATGTACAAATAATCTACATAAAACTGTTTGTAGTTTATATTTTTATGATAAATCCATTAATTAGGTTTCCTTTTATTTCAATATTATTTGTTTCCCTTCTAACAAACAAACTATTTGAGAATAGTTCTAGTTTTGTCTATCAAGATTGAGAGGGGCGGGGGTGGAGGGGGGATGAATAGAGTAGGGGGGGGGGTGGTAGATGAGAGACTTGAATCTCTAATTAATAAATATACCGGTACATATACAATTTACTCACATTGGTTTGTGCTTGTCTTCTGCAAGGATGGCATTATCCCTCTCCAGACCATACCTTTAAAAGTCAATGCATATCCTAATATATTTTGAAGAAGTGTTTTAATGGTGTTACAAAAATTGTGATACTTAAAAAGATGAAAAAATTTATGAGAGGAAAGAAAGGAAATTTTTCTGTTGTTATTTGTTACATCAAAAAGACACTTTGTGAACTGATATTAATGTAATATAAACAGTGTCTATGTAGAGATCAAGTGTTTTAGATGGGGAGGCTTACTTGTCCAGGAATTCCTGTGTTCCAGTCACAGAAATATCCAACAGAGGGTTACCATATCCCAGGAGTATACCTTCCCTGTCAACAGAAAAAAACACATGTATTTGTGTATTGTATTGTTAACATATAACATTGTCAGTATCAGAAAACCTGAAATTTTGTTAATTACAACCTCCCTTCATTCTGCTAACAGGTCAAAACAAATTATTCTCTTTGATATATTAAACATTGTACAGTTTAATATTCTAGCATAAAACTTGTGATTTTTTTTCAACATATTTAACAACAGTGGCATTTAGTACAGTCATTAATAGAAAGTCTGCATGCTCAAATCCTATTATTGCACACTGGTGAAGAGGTATTAATTGTTAAGAGAATATTAATACTACCACAGAACAACATTTATCTATTAGTTTGGAGTAACAATGTATAATTTAAAAAAAAAAGCCAAATAAGGAGGTACGTTGTTTAATTCATAGGTTTACTGAAATTAAATCGACATATAATTCATCCTAATAAATGTCCCACAGTTACAAAATTTTACAAACTACACCACAGATAATATGCATGCTATCTACACCTGCCAAGAAAAGTAAATAAACCCTAACTGGTTCAGATTCAACTTGAAAACATCATTTTCAAGTACAATGTACGAGTACAATGATCACGATAACATGTGGCAGTCACACTTATATTATGCATGTACATATGATTGCAAGCCACTGCATTCTGCAGCAAGACTGCTGTTATGCACCCTGTAAATTAGTGCTATTAAGTACATTTGTCCAATTATCCTAAATTTTCTCCTTATGAAAAACACTTTGCTTTCATTCATATTAATGAATGTGTTTTTTAAAACACTGAAAGCTAAATACATGTATTACTATCTAAAAGTACACTTAAAATTAAAGAAAAAGGTTTTAGTACATGAAGTATGTAAATGATAAAAAGTTGAGGATTTGAAAAGTACAAAATTATAGTGTAATCAAAAATTGCAGGCAAATTCATGTACACATTGACATTTGCAAAAGAAATCTACATGTGTACCTTGCCATGTTTGGTCACTGAGAGAGTGTATATCTAGTAAACCTGTGTATAAATATACCACCATAGATCAGTCCGTCTCATTTCTGAGGGGTGGACAAAATTGCCACGTATTTGTATAAACTTTGAAAGTGAGAATTCGTCACAAATGCTGGTCATTATATTTAACCCAGAACAATATCCGAGTTCGTCACTCTGTTCTCTGGCTTATAACTTTAGCTGACGCTGTTCGGTATCTTTGCATGTTACACGTCTACCTGTGACGTGTTTGTAAATGGAATAGTTTACTCCATAACCAATGGGCTAACGGTGTCCTATATTGCTATATTTAGATTAAACCGCCACTGCACCGAGGTCTCAAGCGCTATCCTGTTGATAATCAACTCTTCACTGTATGTTAAAGGGTAGTGTTTATAGTCACGTTGGAAAATAAAGACGGTTAAGACATTTTTTACGCAAATCGGTAAACGAAAAGTAGCATGGATAAACAAAGTAACTGGATCTTTGTTACTATACAAAATAAAATAGTGTAAGGATTTGGTCAGATTAGAACAGTAATGTGTAGTATCAATCACTAACCTAACGCATTCTGATGTTTTGATTTTTTTCCTGTCGGGACCATCGCCATCCAGGAGTTCTCCGGCTCCATTTGAAGACATGCTTGTTAGCCTAGGAATCGAATTGCCTCCGTTTGCCACTTCCGGTTATATTGTCAATTTACCCAAACGGACCCAAGTGGACACATATGTACACTTGTGGCATTGTATCAAAATGGGCTTCAAACACAGATAACTGAGATTGCAGTTTTTAGATTGGAAATTAGTGTCCATTTGTAATACATTACTGAAGTTTTAAAAAAAGGAGTTATAACAAAACTCCTACACTGTTATTATATATAGCTCACATAAGCCTAACTAGCTGCAATAATGTAGCCCTCTCCCGATTTTTTTGTAAACATCAGATAATAAAAATCGGAGAGGGCTACATTATTGCAGCTAAAGCCTAACCGTTGTCTGTCGTTGTCATAAACTTTTTTTTTTTATCTTATCCTCTTCTCAAAGGATAGTTACTTCTGTAAGTCTTGGAGTGAAAATTGGGCTTCTTTCTTCTCCAGAAACAACTAAGCCATTGCGCAGTTTCAACTAGTATCATAAAAGTTAAAAGGGGAGATAATTAGGAAACAGTGAAGATTTGGTGGGAAGTTTTGAAAATCTTTCCAAGAACCAAATAGACTGTAATACATCAACTTTAATATAAGTGATCCGATATATGGCAAACTTAGAGTTAGCATCCCTTCCCCGACCCGTGGGATCATGACTGATTGATCGCACGAGTCGGGAAGGGGTGCTAACAGCAGACACGTAGCATCAGGGAGGGCCAGCAGATTTTTTTCTTAAATCCACATACAAAAAATTGAATGAACATGGAGTTGCCCCCCCCCCCCCTTTACGATACCATGTAAAAAATTGAATTGAAAATAAAGAAATGAAGAGTGAAATTGAAGTTAAAGGAATACTTGCTGCCCCCCCCCCCCCCCCCCCCCCCCCACGGATTAGGATTTTCAGGATTTTCGGAAGTAAATTTTTTTGGTTTTTTTTTTTACTTGTCAAGGTTTTTTGGATGAGTCTGCCCCCCCCCCCCCCCTCAAAAAGGATGCTACGTGCCTGTAACAGGGGTTCAAAGTTCTTAAGAAATCAACAATCAAATAACAATTCCTCTCACAACCGAATGTTATAAAATCATGAACATAGACAGGAAGAGCTTTAATATATCAAGTTCTAATTGAAGTTCACTGCGTTTTACATCTCCTGTGGGTCAGAATCGGAAGCGGGGCGAGGGGGAGACAAGGCATAAGATTTGTAAATTATGTTTATTGATGGATTTTCAGTGTTGTTATCTTTTTCAAGTGAACAATGAAGCCACTTGGCCCCTTGTTATTAAACTACTAGGATAGAAAAGTGCCTCAGATATTTCCTATGAAAACGGATTGCAATTCATACTGGTATGAATGGTTTCATATGATAAATCCGGTTTAAACTAATCAAAATCAATGACTTAATACTAGTGCTCCCTATGGAAAAAGTAAATCTTACAATTAAGTATAATGAGATACAAAATAACTTTTTTAGCAAGATAGTTTCGATATGTTGGTAAAAAAAAGACAGAAAGTCATTTGCTGCTTTTCTTTTTCAAAAGGGTATATTTCTATAGTATTTAGCTCACCTGAGGTAAAGGCTGAGATGTTTCCGTTGTGGCAGTTTTTTCTCATTTTTTCTTCTGCCTCAGGACCGCTGGGCTAGTTAACCAATCTTGACGCAAAACATTCTGAGTTGACGGAGATTCAAGTTTGTTAGAACTAAGAGTCATGTCCTCTTTCACGATGAGATACTGTATACATGGTTATTTTCGCCTCGTATTTTTTCTCGCCTTTCTAATTTGCAATCGGGTGTACCCCGGTTTGGAATAGCTAACACAATGAAATTTATGATCGATCCTTTTTTTAATAACACAGTAATTATCAAATTGTATTTATTTTACCCGTTTACAACCAGAACGAAAGGGGCGAAAGTAAGATAGGGCAAGCATTTCTTTTTATACAGCTATTAAAAATAGTTGAAATTTGGTTTCAATTAAAAAAAAAGAAAATCTTTCTCCCAAAGACTATTTAGCCACAAAAGCTAAAACTTGCTTGGAAGCATTGGTATTCCACGATAGTGTAGATTCAAATTTGTTAAAAACACGACCCCAGGGGTTAGGTGGGACCACAGTTTGGGTTGAATTTTTACACTATTAGAATAAATAGGGAAAATATTTGTGGTTTTTTTTACCTTCAGTGTATACCCCTGGTGCACTTGCACTGTTTCGATCGCATGCGTAGGTCTAGCGGCGACGGATTTTATACCTGCGAGGCGACCGAGCGATTGAGTCTAGCAAGAGGCTGTAAACAGCGACTTTTACCAGTTGTAGAAATGTGAAACAATGAGGGATATCAAGATTATCAATATTAAGCTCTGTATCCAATTATACATCTTTTTACACATCCATATTTTTATTGACTGTTTATGTTTTGACTAGGCATGAATAGCATTTACTTCATTTTATAACCAGCCCCAAAAGCCTAATACAACTTGAGTTGTTCTAAAATCTTAAACCTACCTATGCATCTCAATATCAAGATCACTAGCTGTATCTGAAGTTATCTTTGTGGTTCATTTGAATAGTTAATCAACCATGCAAGTTTGAATTAGTACTATTATTTATATAAACATCTGACCTGCTCCAAAAAACTTTATTTCCTCCAGCATCCCAAACCTATGGTTCAGATTCAGCATTCACGCCTGTGGAGTGATCAGTATCACAAGATGCATCTAAATTACGTAAATATTGAACCAATAATAACCAAGATTTGTCTATCAAGGGCGGACACCTGCTCCAAAAACATTAAACAGCTCCAAAAAAAACCCAACCTCATTCAAAATCGGAAACCTATGGCTCAGATTCAGCATTCAAAACTGTCAAGCGGATAAGTATTATAGGACACACCATCCATGCAAGTTTGGTGAATAAAAGGGCACCTGCTCCAAAGCCTCCTTCAGCATCTGAAATTCCTGACTTGGATTCAGCATCCAAGTCTATTACGTCCATAAGTAGGATATATTCACCATCCATGTAAGTTTGGTGAGGATAGGACAAGTAATGAATAAGATACAGGACCTACTCCAGAAACTTTATCCAGGTCCAAACGCCGACGCCGAGGATTTAGCATAAGTTCTCCCCGACTAAAAATTAGATATAGTTTTCAATTTATATCATTGAAACAACGATCACTGATACAACAAAGGGCGATTAATATGTTGTTTTATATAAGAATATACGGAGAAAAATTAGAAAATCTTTTCAAACACGACTTACTCTACTTAATGGACAAGAAATTTTGTATTTAACTAGATAAAGCTGATTATTTGAATAGGGTTCTCAGGTGAGCGATGTGGCTCCGGGCCTCTTCTTTAAAGCCTCGGTAGCGAAAATAAGTTTTCGTAGGCAAGTTTATCAATGGCAAATCGCGAATTAAAATGATAGCGTTAAAAGCTGAATGGCAGAAATATATAAATTCAAGACAGGGAGATTTGTAATATCCGTTACACTTTTCCGCTTGTCGGAAAGGCTCGAGAATTGAACAGGGGTCAGGAAAGCAACATAATTAACATATGAACATATCTAAGAATAAGTAATAGTTAGATCATATTAAAGGGGCATGGTCACGATTTTGGTCAAAAATTGTTTTCCTAATTTTAATGTTTACATTGCTTCAGTAAGGCATTTTTAATAAGCAACCAAAATTTGAGTGTCATTGATTGAGCAGAGCTTACAATTCTTTGCTACGTAAACAAAATTTTTGCTTACATTTTGAATGTTGAGGTGAAAATTCAAGTTTTAGACCTAAAATGAATGTGATAAACGTTAAGATCATTTTTTTTATCCTTAAAATGAATAGAAAAGATGGAAAAACCAGCTTGAAAAACAACTTTTACCGGTATATAGAGCTAAGCAACAAAATCAGCCACG
Organism: Magallana gigas; assembly: GCF_963853765.1. NCBI lineage: Eukaryota > Metazoa > Mollusca > Bivalvia > Ostreida > Ostreidae > Magallana > Magallana gigas. Next base: position 22,164,827 of record NC_088859.1, on the reverse strand, counting down.
AGCTTTGTTTACATGACAAAAAATTGTGAGCCCTGTATCTTGCTTATAACTTCTCTACTGACTCTCAAATTTCATTTGGTCATTGGAAATAAAGCATAATAAATAAAAAAAAATCAGAAAAATAAAATTTGACCAAAATCGTGATCGTGACCGTAAAATTGACGCGGTAAAGAAGGGGGCGGAGGGAGCGAAGCGTAAATTTTACCCTAGGGGAGAAGGGCACCACTGGTAACTCAGTTTGATTCGATTAGATATTAATAAATGGGTTCTCTTAAGAAATTGGGGATTGGGAGGTAAACTCGAGTAGTGATAGTTGAAAGAAATACAGCGCATTCAGTGGCGTAGCTAGACCAAAAACGAAGTGCATGCTTAAAATAGCAGGGGGTCTGGGGGCCACCAAGAGGCCCCAAGTGGGTCCAGGGCGAAGCCTGGTGGGGGCCCAGGGGGCGAAGGCCCCGGAAGCTCATGGATTCTGACGATTTTTAACACTAAAAATCATCGCAGAAATTGAAAGGAATGCTCACTATTTAAGCACATTTTTAGGCAGTTAAAATTGTTTTGGGTATAGTTTAGGCATAAAATAAAATCAAAAAACTTCTTAAAAGCTAAAAGAGGAAAAAACTTTTGACGTTTGTTTTCTGACCCACTTAGAGCTTTTAATCTTAAGTACATTTTCACCTAGTTTACTGTAATGAATATCTCAATAAAGCTGTGATATTCTATGGGGGAAATTTAAAATAATGTGTAAAACTAAGTTCAAATGCAAAATAAATATTTCCTTTATTAGGTACATGCGTTGTGTACTGTTTCTTTTTAATATTGTTCTGTAAGGCCACATTGCGTGTCTATATTTGGTAAGACATCTTTGTTTAGCATTGATGAATTTGTCGATGACCGGTTGACGGGTTGATGGAATAAATATAAGTATGGACCTTTTAAGATTATTACAATACTTGAATTCTTTTTGTTAATTTTTTTCTTTATTTTTTTTTTACTGAGTTTCTTCCTTTTCCCCCAAACGATGTGCATGCTCAGGCATATAAGCATACATGGTAGCTACGCCACTGGCATTGGTGACGTGAACATTTCCGGTGATAGACTTTGAATTATTGCTAAATCTTAAAGAAAACAAATACTCAGTACATCGTAAACATTATGTTGTGTTGTATTAGCCTAGGTTCAAAATTATGTATGTTACATTAAAAGTTTAAAATCAAAGTTTTCTAAACTCAACTATAACAATGAAGAATAATATATTATATAGTTAAGTTTAGAAATCTTTTAATGTAACATATACATTAAAGAAAGTTTCTAACTATATTTAGTTGAGAGTATTTTAACAAAAGATAAAGAAAATATAGGCATTTTACACGTCCATCTTCTTGGTTAGAAAGAAACAGAAAGTCGGAAAAATGAAAAAAAAAAAAAAACCACACGTCGAAAGTGTAACAAAAATTTATCGATTTAGAGTTACTTCCCTTACACCACTTGATGGATTTCTTCCATTGCTTTTGTGCTTCAACTAATGACTTTTAAACCATGCAATTATGAAAATTTGCGCACATATTCGTCAAATTGGGAAATACAGCTATACATGCTGTTATAGCTAGGTGTTTATTTTATGATCGCGCCATACCATAGTAGTGTTTTTTTTAATGTACAAGAGCGTACAGGCCTGTCAAATCCCCGGGTTATATGATAGAGATGACGTGCGTCAGTACGTGTAATATAGAACAACTGCACTCTATAGCACGTTTACAAGAATATACATTTATACTTCGTACTTTGTTTTATTTCTAAATAGTTTTTTTCTCAGCATTATAGCATGGTCTCAAACGATCTAGAGTGCGCTAACGGAACATCGTGTACAGGGTATGAACATATCATAATTTATTGTTGGTCGTTATCTGAAGGGGTTTTAATTTTTTCCAATGTATTCCTACATTAAAAAAAATAATAAATGTTATAGTGCAAAAATAAAAGAAAAAAGCTTGACAATTATTAATAAAGTTATACGTGTTTGTGAAAACTACGAAATTTGCCAATTATGGGTCTAGTTTTATTATTTGTTTTGATTATTCGAATGAAAATAATCTACTGCATAGTTGCACTGTTTATGCAATTTGTTTGCATATGAATTGCAGCCAAAATTACATATCTCACCCTTATACATGTATTTTCATTCACGTTTTAAGACCGTTTTGACGATGCTCCTACAGTATTACGACAACAACCCCAAAGCCCCCCCCCCCTCCACTCACTGTTTTTCAAATGGTACAGTAGCCTGAATACAGTATTTAATCTCCATGCCCTAGCGACACATCTTTCAAACGATGCATCTAACTTTACAATTCATAGGCCAGTATGTTTTTCTATGGACCCATTACAGGGCTGTGTAGAATACTCTGGTGATCTATTGGGCCCATGGGCCTCTGTTTATTTGATTTAACCTCCCTATTGTTTTTGAATTTCAAATTTAAAAAAAAGGTAAAAAAAAAATGCGTTTTTGGTAGTCAAAGCCAATTTTTTTTTTTTTACAATTTGAATGAAAATTGTTTCTTGACTTACAAAACACCAAAAAGAATTTTGCTTATAAGTAATACATGTCATTATTGTTCCAGATTCATTGGGTAAAACCTCCAAAATGAGGTTATACAGATGAGCATAAATATATATTATAAGTTTTTCTAATAAATTCTTACTTTGCATGACACTAATAGAATGATTGGCTTGCTAAAAGTTTCGAACTCAGGTCATCTATATAGCATACAAATTCAGTACTCGACCGATCGGTCTAAAAGATAACCCACAATTGAGAGCGTGAGGAAGAAATATAAAAAAAATATATAAAATTTTAATATACCATTGATCAACTTTCCTGCAATCTTTATTACATGCCGAGTACATAAAATTTATATACGTTGTTTCAATGAAAATGTTTGTTGTGGTAAAAAAAAAATTGCCGTTATGAGTTTTCTCCCTTGATACCATTTCCCATACCTATCAAAAACTCATGTACACGCATAGATATGAAGTATTTTCTTCAGATGTTGTGTATACATTTTATCTTTATAATAAAATTTTGAATTTGTCAGTTTTTTCTCAATTTATTTTTGTGTGAATCAAAACTAGAACTAAATATAAGAAAAAGGCACTACCAGTGCAAAAATACACCCTTTGGAAGTTTCAAATTCTGTGCATCTTTAAGACTTGTTTCACGACATTTTTTCTCCTTTCCATAGTTCAGATTATTGATTTTTTAAGCCTTGTAAATATCACATTCATTTGTATTGTAGATAAACTAGAGCATATTATCTCAATTCTAAAACTAATAGAATGACTGGAAATGGTTCTTAAATCTACAAAACAATAGAACCCAGTGTACCCCAAATTTCTCAACCCCATGAAAGCCCAAGAGATTTCTAACACCGGCTTTTCTGCATCACAATCAATACTGTGAAATGGCGAATTCAAGGGGATTAATTTTCATGGGTTTGCTATAGGAATTATAGAAATAATTTCATGAGGGGAAATGGATTAAGCCATCAGAGTTTTTGTGGCTTTACAGCTTGAACAGTAAAATCAATATTCTTTGAAAGTTTTTATTATTTTCATTATTATTCACACTCATTAACTGTGCACAATATACACCAAATGCATATAACAATATATGCAAACAAACAAACATGTATTAAATGGTTATTCAATAAACATTGGTGCTAACAAAATTCTTCCCGTAAAATGGGAAGTAAATCGTCATTCTCCGTAGCTACATACCATCAACAGAAAACTGGTCGAACAAAATTTCTAGTCCTTATTTAGGAGATACAAAATAACAAGGTATGCCATGATTACATGTGGTGTAATAAAAATGTAAAGAGAAGAAATGTATGTTTTGAGTATTTGTGTTTCTCACATTCTACGATCATTTCAAGGCAACTCGTAAACTTGGTCAAAATAGTTACCACTTCACAAACATAGACTTAAGGTGAGTGCTGTTGCACACTTCTTGCATTTCAAAAAGTCCACAATCAGTATCTGATCAAGGGTGGAGTGCTTATACCACGTAGAACAAAGCAGAATAAAAATATAGAAACAGAAATTTTCATATCTAAATGAAAAAAAAATAATTTTTTTGAAATTCATACTTTTCAGATACTTAAGAATGCTTAGGTTATACAGAAATTTTCATATCTAAATGAAAAAAAAATAATTTTTTTGAAATTCATACTTTTCAGATACTCAAGAATGCTTAGGTTATACTTCAAATAAGAACATAATGTATATCACAGATGTGGATACCCTCTACAAGAAACAGAAAAGAACCCCACTCTTGATATGGATTCTGAACTTTGATTTTGCTGAGTCTATGTCTATTTTCATGAAACCTACATGTTTTACCATTGTAGGCTCATTTCGAAAAAAGGGTAATAGGGTAAAACGAGACAATTTAGGACCACACAGGATATAGGGCTACTGGGAGATGGGTTAGTATCATTTGATTGGTTAATCAAACATTTAATCCCTGCATCATCAAATGATCAAACAGAATTTACTTGTTTAATCATTTTGAAGTGCAAGGTCGAAATTGACCAAGTTTTACTTATACTTATCCTATATACTTAGTATATACAAGTATATACAATATACTTATCCCTGTACTCAGCTCTATCTATTTAGGTTTTACAACCTGTTCCTCATTCAGTTGCCAAAGGATTCATTTTGGTCAAATAAAACCTTGAAATAATGGTAGAATCTTATGTCCAAACTTGAAAAAAAAATATGCAATAATGAATAATCCTTGCTTTTGAAAACAGAAGTGAAAACCAAAAGGTCATTGTCATTAACAAGTGCTCGTATAATGAAGATTATAGTTTACATAGAATAGTTGAACATTTTTACTCAATGCTTGCATTTCAAGACGATTCAGAGAGCAAAAATCTAACAAACTGGATGCACCCCTTTATGATTAGGTTACACATAGGCAGACAGATATTCTAAGCAAAAATCAAACGGAAATGGCACCCCCACTCAAAAACTATCAAAATGAAAGACTTCCGGAAATGTTTTTATCACAAATCTGGAGTGCAATAAACAAAGGCATTCCCTTACTTACTCAGCATCATATTCTCGGATTGGACTAGACCTTAAGAAATAAAACTTGTTTTTCCTTATCAAGAAGGGAAGTAGTTTTACAAATCAATACTCATACGATAAAGTAAAATCACAAATATTGAACAAACAAAAATAAGATTTGACAGTGGAACCAAAAGGTGAGGCTAATTCAGATGAACCAGCCTAAAAAAGCGTGACTTTAAATAATACAGATAAATCATGCACCCGCCATTGTTAACCTGTGTAATCAATATGAAATAGTTTTGTTGTTCAGAATTGACTGCATAATTTCAATTAGGAACATTGCCCATAGATTCTACACTAGATACAGACGTATGTTTAATATACAGAAACTGACAGTCCAAACTTTGGTCCAGTAATACAGAATTTTTAATACATTAGTCATATAAAAAAAGTTATATAAGGCAATGTATAAATGCAGAAACCCCAAAAACTAATAAACTTAGCACTGGAAAAAAATTACAACCAGTAAATTTGATGAATATATCTCAAGAAAAAAATAATAAAACTATGATGTTAAACGAAATCAAATGCACTTCAACTACTTATACATATATATAAAAAAAAAAGAATAACAATATTAACGTAAAATTGTAATCCTAATGACATTCTACACAGAATATCATGTGAATTTCACAGAGTTTTCTTCTGGACAAAGAGCACACACAAAAACACCCAGACACACAGTTCACAGCCATTATCCTAATGCCAGGTTCCTGAGTTAGATTTTGGGTAACTTAGAAGCACTAACAACGGGATTACTTTGTTCCAACAGCTTGCGTCCTTCCGTTTTATAATCAAACGTGCAATCGTGAGACTCGGCATACCTATGCGAGGCACAAAAATTGTTTCCACATCTAGATAATGAAAAGATTCAAAAGACTACTATACATTCACTTACACTACATGTATTGATAAGGCATTCATATTCATGTATACATACTGAATTGCATAGTTTATTTTTTAACATTTACATTCATCAACACAAGATTGTCACAGTTAATATATTCAAACTATCCACAATTAAATTAAGATCCTGTTCAAAATAAATTGCCACTGATGGTAAGACAAGTTTGAAAAAAAACTACGGTACCTGCACATATAGCTAGTAGCAAGGCCTGTTTTCTTGCCACAAACAAAGCACCGCTTGGTAGCCTTCTTTTTGGACTTGACTGGGGGCAGTCGGTGAGAGGGTGACAGCATTCTTCCATCCCGACTATTTACCCTCTGGAGATGGGCAGACTACAAGATAATATACTCTACTTGAAATCTGCACTATCCAGTTATAATTATATTCAACTTAAAAACAACACGAAAACAAATTATCTCAAATTCATATTGGTTAACATTAAATTAAAATCAAAACAGAAAAACTTTTAATAGCATACATCAAATTTAAACATGCTTTTACTGAAAATGAGCATGGCTGCAGACTTAATGTGTGCAAAAGGGTTTTTAAGAGGTTTTGCAGTCAGTTTTATAATCAAAAGCATTTCATTCATTCAAATTCATGATTTATAGCAACCATATATTTTTTTATTGCATTCCAAACACCCATGAATTCAGTTTCTTTTGACACTTTTTTCCTTTTCACATTTCATGTCTCTATCACAATTACAAATGAATGATTGCTTTTATCCACAACCTTAATCAAAACACACAAAACACACAAAACACCTACCAATAATCGTTCCTCCGGAGAAATAATTCTCCCTTCCTGACTCGTATTCCCGAGAGCATAATTTCCTAAGCGTGATTTACTACCACTGGGCGCAAAGTTGCCAATACGAGAAGATCCTATTTTTTCCAAGGATGCTTGTCTCAATAGTCCCGACATAGCACGAGCCTCGCTCGTGCTCAGGCTTTCCAGGGTGAACTCCTTTCTTCGGTCCAAGCCCTTGAAGCGAGATGAGGTGGTGGGTCTCCCCAAGGATTCTTGGAGACTCTCCAAGGTCACGTCCTTGGAGGTTGTTGGGGGACGACCCAGGACTTCCTTTAGGTTTTCTATTGTGAGATCTCCTTTCATTTTTTGTTTCGATTTGGAAGTAGAAGGAGGCTGAAGAGTATCCTTGTAGTTTTCCAGAGTTACATCTTTCTTTTTGGTGACAGTGTCCTGTAAACTGCTTAGTCTATGCAAGTCTCTCAACTTGGAGGATGGGGTACATGTATTTGAACCAAGTAAATCAGTTTTAACATTCTCACTATCCTCTCCCTTAGTCATCTTCATTCCCTCCCTCCACTCGGCAGCCAGTTCAGATTCATGTACAATAGCACTGTCCTCCTTAACACTGGACAAAATACCTAGTCGGCTTGCACTGAGTTCGGTATTCTCCACCATCATCTGGCGACTTCGACTTCGGGCTGATTTGGCACTATGGCTTGTATTGTGATCAGAAGTAGTTTCAAGTTCGTTATAATTTAACAGACCACTTCCTAGGTTATGGTTGAGGCTAGCAGCCATGTTCTGACCCATAACACCACCAGAGATCATTTCATCCTTGTTGCTGATTTCAATGGCTGCTGGCTGCTCCTCCGGCGAGTAGGCTGAATGATGGCCAACCGGTGGCAGACACAGGTTTCTGTTGAGGTTGTGAGTTAGAGTCCTCCCGGAGCCCGGGATCTGTCGACGTCTAGCACCGCGGCTACAGCTGGAATGTTCTGAAGATGGTGGACGGGGAACTTTTTTCTTGGGCTGAAATTTGTCAATAGAAGATAACAAGTTATAAATGTTGCTGATAAAAAAGTAATTTGAGTTCTTGCACAGCTAGGCTTCCTGTACAGACCTTTTTGGTGAGAGTCAGTTTCTCCATTTTCCCACGCAGCTGCTTCATCTTCTCCTTGAGTTGTTCGTTCTCCTCCAGTTTCTCCTTTGGAGGAGCCTCTTCTTCCTCCTCTTGGTCGTCAAAGTTGTACATGGAGGCTCCACTGGTAACAATAGAGACAAATAAGACATGACATATTCCTTATCATTTAGATATAACTAATTCTTTATATTAAAATAACAACATTAAAATCTGTCTACGAAGGATAAAATCTAAACGATACAGATTTTTTCAATATTATTTTTTAAAAACTTCCAGAAAATTCCTACAACTAGGCGGAAATATGAGGGAAAAATTGTAAACAGTAACCCCAAATTGACTAACTTGTATTTGCTTTATTTAGCAAGTTCATTGAAAAAGTAGCTTTACTGTTTTGCTACACTTTTATATGAAGGAATAACAGTTATTCATGTAAAAAATAATTCCACCTACATGTTGATTTTTTTTACCAACATTGGGACAGCTCCATGCGGCATTTTCATTTTCATTTCGTAAAAAGTGATTTTATTCCATTAAGTCAAATTTACTCTACAAGCAGACTGAAATCTTGTCCATCACTATCACTGTCTTCTCCCTGAACCACACAGGTAAACCTCTCACAATGCCCTGTTCCATATCATCCTTCACATTTTCTGTTTGGCACAAAACACACGCAGAGCTTTAAACCCATTCAATCAACATCTATGCTAAGCAGAGCTGTGCAAGTAACGACCTACTTCTGACTGGCTAATTTAAATAATTGGCCTGTCAATCTACCTCTGGGTATATACCTGTAAACCTATGTGTGGGACCGTTCTGGGATCACACTTACAGCTTTGTTTGTACCTGGGTATTGTGCGTGCTTTAGTATCTCTGCCAATGCGGACTTTTTGAATGGTTCTTTTGTCAGGGAAAATATGTTGACTGTCAAATGAATGTACTACTTTTTGCTCCACAGAAGAGTTGATAATGTTTATTGATAATATGTTTTGCCTCGATCTATGTAATCCCCACACCTAAACCATTAACTAAAGCCAGCATTTCTTGTCAGACGGGTGTGCAAATTGAACAGTTTTTTTCTAAAATTAATAAGAGAAATATTCTTATTGCGTAACTATACTAGTGCTTTCATTTGTAAATCTTTTAATAAAAATATCAAGAACAAAATTTGCTCTAATTATTTGTACACAAACTTTGGGTGATCAAATTAGAGTTATACACATACTGAGGTTTAATGTGTTTATGCAACTGTGTTACAATATTCAAATTATAGATAAGGAATTCTTGCAGCGAGATTTGAAACATTATACATAACAATCTCTACCTAAAGCTTATAACAGTTTCATGTCTATTGCCATCTTTTCAAGATATCACATATATAGGCTATGGTCCTGTCTTCAAAAGTCCCTGTAATTATCTTGTTTACAGACAGAACTAGCCTACATTTCCATTCTAGGAGTTACATAATATCCATGTCTTGGATTTGTCCTTCATTGACTGGTGGGCTGTTTGATGGGTGTACAGGTTCACTACTCATCCCCCCCCCCCTTACATCATATAATAGTTTCTTGTTATCTCTATGTAAAGCTAGGTCTCTTAACTGAGTCTATGTCCACACAATGCAACATAACCAACAAATCTAAAACTCCAAGCAAGTTACTAACTGTCCTAGGGGTTATATGACTTCACAGGGTTGTCTCTAAGACCCTGGAGGCGGGGAATTTCCACGCCTAAAATGCCTTTATTTCCCAGCTGTTATTGCATTTCAAACACAATGTGGCCAGAAGCAAGACCCCCTGGTCCCCCTTCTTCCATTTCTTTTTCATTTCTTCCTTCTACTTTAATTTTTAGAGACAACCCTGACTGCATGATATATAAGATATATATACAATTTTTGACATTTCAAAAATAAAATAAAGACATGAACCTTCGATCAACATCCAGATTAAGAGTTCCCCAAGACAAACAACAAACATGAAACATAAATAACAAGGGCAGAAAAAGAAAAACAACAGACCAATATTCAATGAAGGACTAGTTTTTTTCCCCCACACTGAACTTTCATATTAAATTTAAATCTTTATTGACACCCTAAAGGCATTCTCCCAATTACATGAGGTGAAAATCCTAATAACAATACACAAAACATAGAAGCAACATGAACTCTAAAGTAATGTTCATGGAAGTCTTAGATACTGTCATTAATGAAAAACCTAAAACCCAAAATGTTATACAAGTACCCTAGTTATAATAAAAAAAGTACTATGGTGTTAGATTGGGCCTGACTGAAAGCTCTGTTGTGGTTTACTTTATGAAACAAAAGCTCGTGGTGAAATTAGGTCACAAATAAAAAGAGAAAGACACAAAGATGAAAGGAAAAAACCCACGCATCACAAACTTTGAACCCCCTGAATTGCACCAGTAAATAGTTTTTGCTGCTGATGGACAATTTCCGTAAATGTACATGAGCACAAATAAAGCCTCACCTCAAGGATTCGGAGAGGGGAGTAAGTGTACCATCCCCTCGATCAACCACTCGGAAAAAGTTCAACTGGTCCCCTTCTCTGAAAACCAGTAATGTGACCTGCCGGTTTCCAGGAATTTTCTCCCAAATTTCATCTCGGTTTGCCTCAACATATTCTGCCATTTCCCTGAGGGTAGGATCTTCCATAGGAACTATAAAACAAAAAAGCTCCATATAATGTATATTTTCTGTTTTCAATTTCTTTAAAAAAAAAAAGGAACATCAAGGAATTTTTCTCACTCCTCTAAAAATTCAAGAGTTAATCTAAAGCAGTTTTTTTTAATTTATTTCTTTAAACGAAATTTTGTTAAGGCCAATTCCTTACCAATGTGATTTGACAAAAATTATATGGAGACAAAGATTGCAGTATCGACACTCTTAAGATTTGGTCAATACATATGGCGATGGTTTCGACTCAACAATTCTGAACAAAAACTTTCACCTTTAGTAGTCTGTACTTTTTGTGTGATAATTAAATATGCATGCATAATGGAAATAATTTCCTTGATCAACTTGAAGAAACTTACTTCTCCGGGTATTAATTGGACCCCCACGCATGGCTAAGACCAATTTCAAGGTTGCACCATCATGAATGCTGTAGTCATGAAGACAGTAATCATCCTCAAGCTCAATGGACTGCCATATTAAATGCTGCTGCCCTATAGGAATTCCTGGGAGGAAAAAATAAAATATAAAAATATATGCATTTGTGTTCAATTGTTGTGTTGTACTAAAACTTGATCTAAAGCTAGCAGAATGCCCCCCCCCCCAAAAAAAATAATTACACAAATTAAACAAAAATCATAGTATAATGTATTGTTGTAATATGTTCTGTTTCACTAGAACTGCAAAATTTTAAATGAAAATTATATAACATGCATCCAGTACTACAATGGACTTATTTGCTTTTCTTTCCCAAGTTATTTAAATGACCAGCATGATGATTATTTGTATTTGTGTCATTTTATTTCTATACATAAATTACTATTATTATTAGTAATTATATTAGTAATAATTACTTAGTAATTAGCATTTTTGTGATTAATAGATTGGAATGTTGGGTGTAAAAAAAGGAAGTTATTTCTTTACTTACTGAAAACAAATTCATATCAAATCTTTCATTGTGTCCCATGATCATTAAGGTTTGCAATTATAATTTGGATACAATTTTACATAAAGGTTCATGTGTCTTACTTCGAAGTTTATGCATCGACATGTATTAAATCTTCACAGTTTTTACTGTATAATATCTTATTTATTCATTTAGTATTTTGTTACATCAATATATTATACTGTGCTGTAAAGTGTTTAACCCATTATACTTGAAGGTGTGATAAAGTCATTTTAAATGACCAGTTTTGTGTATTCGTATAGGGGTCAAGGACACTTTCCCTAACCAGACAATGGGGCTTTCACAATAGCTTAAATTTTCCATACATCTCAATTATTTACTTGGTCTACTTCATCCTGTTGACATAATAGAAAGCAAAAGTTTGATCAATTTGTATTTAGACATTATTGACATAGTCCCAGTGGCACAGCTTTACCTTCAAGTCTTTGAATCTTTGCCTTTACAGACATAATTGTTTCAAATGGTGACACTCGCAGCTCAAAGAAGGTTCCTGTTAATGTTTCAATGTATAATTCCATTTCAGCTAATTTTCTGAGGCCCAACACAACTAAGATATATCACAGACTCCGGAGAAATGGGTACCCTCAATGACCAAAACAACGATTGCTTTTCCAAATTATATTCAAGTAATTGCCATTTTAGTTAATTAAACATCTTTCAAGAGCCCTTAGTACCTCAGCGCTCAAGATGTCGTTATTTATTTCATCACAGAACAAAGCATTGTCACTCCCATATAACTCATAAACACTGCCCTATGATTCACAAAGATGGTGGCAAAATTTTCTACACAGGAATTCGAGGTCTTTTTAAGTGCCCGTATGTTGTAGTTACTGACAACAATTTATCCTGTGACGACACACGTTTGTGTGTAAACACGTACACAATATTCGATGACTAAAAATATGAACAGAAACAGGTGCTACCTAATTTTGGGTGTATATTTAATTATAGACGATATAAATAATGTTTAATTATAATGTCTGTAACATCCAAGCAAGTGATATTTAACGGATCGGAAAAAGGTAAGCTAGGGAAGTAGCTAGGGCCATAGGGTGGTTCAATTTGAGAAAATTCGAACTGCTTGGTTTTGCCCCCTGTTTGCAAGTTATTTAAAAATTGTCAATTTTTTTTATCGACATACAGGAAAAATATGCAGAATGCCACATGATTATGTTGATATGTAAGAAAAATTTACGAAGATAAGAATTCCCACACAAGTAAAAAATCATCTACAGTATCCCCCACATATGACTTCCAACATGCAAGATACATTTACATATTTATGTCGACATGCGACACATTTATGTCAACATGCATTCTATCAATGTTAACATAAATAAGTTGCATATATAACATAAATGTGTCGCATGGTGGCATATATCTGCCCTATATGCAGGATAACTTATGTCAACATGCAAGAAAATTATGTCAGCATGCAAGATAATTAATGTCTTCGTGCAAGATAATTATGTTTTCGTGCAAGGTTATTATGTTGATGTGCTATAGTTACAATTCTTTATAGAGAATCTGATTTTTATATCGGTAAAATGACCCACTAATGCTGGACTGTGACATTATAGATGCATGATGCAACTTATCAGTAATAATGACAACATGTGACTTATATATGTTGACATGAGAGAAAATTAAGTAGAAATGCAACATTTTTATTTCGGAACATAAAACTTATTGGTATGTCAACATGCTAGTTCATTATGTTAACATGAAATATATTTATGTCAACATGTGAGTTATAATTACCGGTATGTTGGCAATATATGCAACTCATTTATATCAACATGCAACTTGTTTATGTTGACATACGAGTGAAATATTTTGACATGAAAAAAATAGATATTAACATGCAAGTTATCTGGCATGTTGTTATAAGTAACTTGCATCTGAACATAATCATCTTGCATGTTGACATAAATATATTGCATGTTGACATAATTAACTTGCATGTTGACAAATATTTTGCATGTTGTCTTAAATATGTTGCATCTTACATCTATGATGTCAGAATGACAGATATGGGTGTTTTTGCCCATATAAAAAATCCAATTCTCTGATAAGAATTGTAACTTGCATGTCAACATAATTAACTTTCATTTAGACATAATTATCTTGCCTGTTGATATAATTTTCTTGTTTAATAACATAGTTTACCTTGCATGTAAGAAAGAAATAAGCCACCATACAAATGCATCTTATATATGTTGACATGCAAGGTAAGTTCCATGTCAACATAATGAATAAGGATGTTAAATTGTTAACATGAATATGTTGCATGTCAACATATTTATCTTTTATGTTAACATAAATAAGTTGTATATTTACCTAATTAAGTTGCATGTTCACATATGTATATCACATGTCAATATATTTATTTCACATCTTGACTTCAGTAAGTTACATCTCATAAAAAGCTGCATGTCAACAAGTGTATATCTCATGTCGCCATGAATTAGCATGCATACATAAAAAAAGTTGCACATCAACTTAAATATGTTGGATGTCAACATATCTATCTCACATGTCAACATGAATACATTGCATGTTAACATGAATGTTGCATGTTAACATAAATGAATATATGTGTCACATGTCGACATAAATAAGTTGCAACTCAAATATTGGAAGTTATGTGTTGGCGATACTTGATATTTCATTACTTTTTTTTTATGAATTACTGTCTATCATATTCCATTTTTCTTGTATATCAGCATAATTTTGTTGCATGTTGACATTATTATCCTGCATGCTGGCATAATTATTTGGTAAAATTAAGTTAAATCCTTCGAACCATAAAAGGGCATAGGACCGATGCTTATATCACTGGTTTTCAGGGTGCTAAGCAGATGATCGAGAGTTCATGACTTCCCCTCATGACACCAATCCATCGAAGGTTAAGTCCCAGTGTGAGCCGGTACCCAGTTTCAGCAGGGTGGTCTGAAACAATGTAGATCAGCACCTTGTCTTTTAAAACAATGTCAAAGCGATATGTATTGCCTCAAATGTTTATTTCGAAGAACTCAATTTGGCTGTTCCAAGGACCTCCCTAGCATTTTCACTTCATGTTCTCAATGACATAAATGAAGAATAGGATTAATAATCATATTAACTTACCCTTAAAATTTAATGTTCTGTTAAATAGATTTAAAGATATTTTATGAATATAATTAATTATATGTAATTAATGTCTAACAAAATAATAAGTTTTCTGCAAATCAGTCTGATCAGTAGCCTTAAACAATATCTGATTTAAGAACAGGCTTCATTGTTTAAAAAAAAACTAAATATTTTATTTAAAGCCTCTGAAATGTTCTAAAATTCATAACAATTTTCCTGTCCTTAGCCAGTTATAGCTAAAGATACCTAGCAGATTGAGTCTTTGACTTCCTTTGGATTTGTATCAAGTTACGGTAATCATTTATTTTATACATTGAGATGAGACAATTCATAACTGCTTTTTTAAAGCTAGACCTCTATTCTAAGTGCACACAAAGTTTTGAACAAAGCAACCTTTTGGCTACGCATTGCTTTCATTCTCCTGTTCTTAAAATTTATATCCCGATGGGCAAGTAGCAGTCTTTCAAATTGCAAAATTGAGCAACCATTATTCAATTATAATCAACAATGAGGTTTGTACATTAAAACCTGAATAATTTCTCAATGAAGACACAACTTATTTTTAACATTGGGTAAAGGCAAAAAACCCTTTTTATGTTAAAAAGGCATTTAAGATGAAACTGTACCACAGGGGCCCTCTATGACATATGTATTATTTATATATATGTCATAGAGAGCAGAGCGGATAAGATGCCCCAGTGACTGTTCATACATTTTCAACATTGAAACAAACTTCTTTATTAGATTTTTTTATTGAGGTTTTACTTACTGGGTACATTTCATCAAAATTTGATTTATCGTGGATAAATGATGAAAAAAAATACTTTGGGACTGAGGATGTGAGAACCTTAACATTGATAGTTTTTTGTCACAAAGGTGTCAGTGTTACAAAACCATGCAGTGACCTTTCGCTCCGGTCATCAGTGATGTGATTTTTGTACGTCCTTATTGCAATTCTAGATCTGTTCAAACCCTACATTTATCTGATGGAAAACAGTCCCAAGTTTGACCTATGATAGTAAATTTTGATAGTTACTAGAATATATTTGATGCCTTTGATCCATTTGCATGTCTTTTACAAGTAAGATTTTCATTTATTCCGGTTCTTGTTCTATAAATGACTTTTTCCTGCGTAATTTTCTCAGATATGTCACAAAAGGTAAAAGTCAGGTCTACGCTTTAGTTTTTGATGTGCGTCACTGTGTTACAGGCAAAGCCCTGTAAATATCTGGTTTCATTTACGCATTTTGTGTTGGATTAAACCTCTAAGACATGTAAAGGAATTCATAAGGAAAAAATTTGCTTTATAAGTATCAAAATTTGGAATAGGGGTAGGTACTTGCATAATCATGAAGGTATTTACACTCATTTTAGGTTAATTTACAACTGTTAATTAATGTGTCAAAGCTTAAGATGAAACATAAATTTATCAGCCATCTGCCTGACTTGGGGATAAAAGGGACATTAAGCCTTCAGATCAGCACATAACATGACACTACTCTTTTATAATTAGTGTATTTTGGGGCTGAAGGCTAAATGAAGAGGTGTTTGTTTGTGACTGGAAGCAGGACCTTCTTCATGATATCTCTACATGCTTGTTTTTTTGACTGATTGAGATCCCTTTATTTCCTGTTGTAATAGCTACCATAAAAAAGGACAAGCATTTTGTTGTCATTTAGGATAAGGAACTCTAGGAGTAGCAGGTTTGGATATACCTATAGACGGATTGTATGAATAGGTACTTACCATTTTCGTCAGTAGCAAGAATCTTGGGAAATACAATATTCTTTAACATTAACTGACTTTTGTATACTGTATTTGGAGGTACATGCATCTAGAGTCTGATATTTAACTTTCAAATTGGTTTTGATGAAGTTTACTAGCTTTTATGAGATACAAATAGCTTTATATATGATTTTATCATAGATTTTGCTAAATTAAAAAATATTAAAAGAGATGATAATCTCATTGTTTACTGATTGGGTAGGCCTACAATTCTTACGGGCGGACTATTGAAATTATTGTATGAGAAATATATCAGATTTTCTACTTGTTTATTTCATCTTTTGGGGGAGAATTGTTTGAGTTCTTTGTGAAGTAGTTTAATTTGCTGTTTTGATGGAAAATGTTTGATAAAAATGTACTGTACAATTGTTATGTAATACTTTTTTCAAAGCATGTGTCTTATATAGAAACCAAGTCACCTATAAGATAACATTACCACAGAGCATTGCTCTTTATCAACAATGTCGATAGGTCTAAAAGGATTTCTCTTTAACTACTAGGTTTCTGAATTCCACATGACTGCCATGACCGAGCTAAAAGAGATGAACCATGGGCAGGACCCTGGGAACATTGGGGTCTACCCCTCACCCCCAGAGGTGGAGGAAAAGGAGGAGAAAAATCTCGAGGTGTCCATTGAGGAAGAGGAGCCCAGCAGTCCTAAGTGTGCTGCGGTGAGAGTGTGCTTTCACAGTTGTAGCAAGCCTGTGAGCACAAAGTACCACCCTCTTTCAGAGAGCCCGGGGAAACTGGAGCGCCTGCGCTATGCATTCATGTGCCCACCACACGGAAATCTTGCCATGTATATTCAATTCTTTGTGCTATGTGCTGTGACTTGGGTGGTGCTCATTGCCCTGACTAAAGACCAGGCCCTCCCTGGGGGCAATATCTTTTCTCTAGTCATTCTTTTTACTGCAGCAGTAGCGGGGGGATATATATTCTCTTTGTGTCGGTTACCCCCATTATTGGGTAAGTTGTACCAACTTGAGTGATACATTCATGAGTACATGTACTTGCATTGTCTGACAATTACAGAGTAAAATGATATACTCCAGTATTTCTCTTATTTCAGGTATGCTTCTTGTTGGGGGGATGCTGAGTAATATTCCAGTCATCAAGACAGTAGGCCAGGGACTAGATCTACAGTGGTCTGGAGCTCTCAGGTACAACAACAATCTTACCAAGCTAATAGGTTTCTTACCGACTGTCTATGAAGATATGTCAGGTTGACCAATCTCATAGACAGTGAAGCAAAGTCATTATTAGTGATTTTCTCATAAGAAATATTTACAATTGCAAATATGTTTCTTTATGTGAATGTCTAGAAAAGAAAAAAACAGTCATTTCTGTGTGAATTTTTTGATAATTATCACAATGATTACCATAGGCACTGATCATTTGACAGTTGCATTATTAAAAACATAAAAACAGGCTTATTTTAACTCTGATCCGTTTGCATTTATCAACGTAAATGTAAGTACTAAACAGCAATGTTCAAAAGTTCACCTGGATAGTAACTTGGTTAGTACGTGATCAGATCTTCTGAGAAGCCCTTTTGGCTTCACAGGATTTGATATTCCTAACATTGCCGAATATGAAATTTCTTTTGTCAAACAAAATATTCATGTCATATTTAAACCATTTTGGTCGTCGGGAAATTGTTACCCAGAGAAAACCATTGTTGATCAATCTTAAGCAGAGGTTATCAATGAGTTTTTCAGTGGGTAATTATACTGGTACCTCACTCAAATGCAATATTAGTATTATAATTTTGAGTGTTATATCAACCACAAACCACGTTCTAAGTACTGTATCGGTATCTATGTTTGAACAATGAAAGTTTATTAAAATTGTATAGGCTCTGCCAGTTTCCTTGTTTTAAACACTTTTCTGTCAGCAAACAAGAACTATAGTGAATTGTAAGCATTCATTTTGCCAGCTCAATATTTTTTTTCATAATATTGAGACTCTTGTGTATGATTGTTTTGTGATCATTTATACCTCATTCTCTTGCTTCAGTAAATGATAATGCATCAGGTCTAATATTGCTCTCATAAATAATGCCACACATGTTATTTGAAATGCTCTTTCAGTTCCTGTGTATCAAATGATCAATTTCATGAAAAAGCAATTATGCTAAGAGAAGAAACAGGTCTAGTTTTGACTTCAATGACTTGTATCACACTTATGTATATAAGAGTTTCAGAGACTGAGGTATGATTTGAATATAAGCTCTTTAATTATTTAATCATTTTGTTTCATTGTTTTAAGGAAAATTGCCCTGACGGTGATTCTGATCCGAGCGGGGCTGGGGCTTGACCCCGTGGCGCTGCGTAAGCTGTCCTTCTCCGTGCTGAGACTGGCCTTCGCCCCCTGTCTGGTGGAGTGTCTGACTGTGGGGGTGGCCTCTCACTTCCTGATGGGGCTGCCCTGGGTGTGGGCCTTTTTGTTGGGGTGAGTAGATTCCATAATGTTACCAATGTTAACAGGTTTGCATGGGTCTAACAACTATTTAGAGTGACTAGTTCATGCAGTCATGGAGTGAAATAATTTGTTCTTACTCGTTTGTGCTATGAAATTGTGTTTGTTATGGACAGTATAAAGAATAAAGATTGGTCATGAGTTATAAAACAACCATAAAAAAGTGATTTCAAACTAAATTGAAATTTTAGCCTATAAGTGATGTATGTAGCATTCCACTAACTACCTGAATCAAGGTGTCTCACTTTTTGCAAAGTTATTTTTTTTCAAGAGTCCGTCTGCTAAGCAGAATATACTAAACATTCAAATTCAAAACAAATTCATCAGAAAACCGGTTTCGTTTATTAATTTCATGACTACATATCATACATTTATTTGCACAATGTACAGGTCTGTTACTCCATTTTCAATAAACCTTTGTAGCTTGAAAAAAAACCCAAAGATTTGCAGACACAGACTTTTAAAATGTTCAGTGATTTGATTTCAGTTCATAGCTTTGGTACATTGTATAGACATAAACTCTCTGAAAACTTTTCATTATATATGGATATATATATAACAGACATATTCAGATGGTCGTGGGGAGTCATATCAATAAATTCAATAACTTTTTGTCATTTTGTGAAGCAAATCATATTTTGAGCTGATGGCAGAATAACACAGGCAATTAATGCTTCCACAAATAGACCTCTGTTGACAGAAGAGTTCACACAGGGATTTAAATATATAGCCTCACTGGTCCAAAGAAGGCCAGTTATAGGAGACATCTCTTATTCAACTTTTCTGAACAGGTTATGAGAGTTCGATATTAACTCATTTTAAAAATATAAATATTTGAAGAAGGTTGAGCATGCATGTATTAATAAGAAACTGGCACAACTTACCAAATAATTTGAGTGATTTTTTTTAGCTCCTCTGAACAGAAATTTGTAAATAAAAGGCCATTGTTCTCCAAAGGACTATATATGATATTAGTCAAATTTGGCCCCCATGATTCGCCATTTTTAATGTGTTTCAGGTAGAGTAAACTGTTGTGTCATTTTTAGAAGAGTTGACATAAAAATATTTTTGGCCAACCTATTTATGTGATTTATTTGCACTGACTGGAATGGAAGTATATGATTTCAGAAGTGACACTATTTTTACAATTCAATTACAATCAGTCATTGTTTGACATTTTTCTAAACTGGAAATAAAGAGCGATGCTTTGAACAAGAACAAACTTAATTTTTCTATATATAATACAGATTAAGTACTGGATAGATATATCTTTGGTGAAAATATTTTGTTTGTTTAAGCAATTGCTCAATGTTTTCTTAAAGAAAAACTGGCTAAAAACAAATGGATTAATGCTAAAAATGTGTTAAATGGTGGGAAAAGGTCAACTTTATGATGTCATATTGTGGGCCACTTTAATTAAAATGAAAGTTATGAAAAAAAAACTTCAAATGTATATCTGTTCAATGAAAACAAAGAATTACAGTTAAATGACAATGTTCATTTAAGGGGGCCATTTTAGGCTCAAACCTTATATAGTCCTTTGTTAAAAATAAGATGGATGTTTAAAATCTCTTTCTTCTCAATAACCACCACAACATTATCATTTGCAACAAAGCTGTTTATGAAGTTTACCCGTAGATTCTAATTTGTTCAAACCACGATCCCAACCCCCAGATAAGGTTTAGACCTTAATATGAGAGGTGGTATTATAATCTACAAGACTACAACTCTGTAATCTGTGATATGTGTACAATGTATTACTCTGCATGCTTCTTGATATACATATTTACTTTTTTGCAACCGAATTAGTTATCCAAGTAGGGAATATATTGCATAAAATGAAGACTATATACAGTAAAAGTTGATCAATTCAAAATGAATTTTTTAAAAAATTCATTGGTTTTATATGTATATGTATATGTATGTAAATATATGTCAAACACACTGTGAGTATCCTTATATATGCATGCAGACTAAGAAATAGATAGATTTTTTATTTTAAAGTCACAGTCAGTAAGAAAAACAGGTGACTACAAATAAATTTAAGACAGATCAGAAGCATTTGCAATTTAATATCAGATCCTTTCATCTTTTCCTCACAAGTGTTTAAATTTTCTCTTTGTTTTAGCTAGGTGTTAACTTATTGGTAAAACTATTAGAGGAGAGAAGCTCCAGGGATCATTTTTATTTAGTTTGTACAGACAGTTAGCAATAAATCCATTATTCCATGTAGGGGGTAGTATGACCTCCAACACTGGAAATTTAAACACACCCCACACTGAAAAATACCCTGTGCTATTTGTGTTGTAATATTTTTTTGCAAATGTCAAGGGGGATCATTTAATATTGTAATTTTTACTTTAAGTAGATTTGGACAAGATTATGTTTTTACTCTCCCCATCGATTATAAAAGAGGTACCCACGTCCTTTCTTTATTTTGCAGGATAAGAAATAAATTTTTGTTTACATCCATTAAAGTGCACCTGAACTGGGGCATTGAAGCAGTATTGACTTTGTACTTAAGCAATATATTGTATGTTTGTTTTACATTGTAGGTACGCATTTTGCGTTCTAGACCGACTTTAATTTGAATCGAAGATACAGCCACGATAATAAACTTCTGTCATGTTTTGGAGTTCATAGTAAATTTCAACAGCAGGGGATCTTAAAAAAAATATTTTTTTAGATGGGTTGGGGGGGGGGGGGTGGCTGTAGTGGCTGGGCTGGGTGTTTGGGGTTTACATGTATATTAACTGGATACTTTTGCTATGATCTGCCTCCTTTATTTCATTGAGTAATTATCAAGAACAAGTGACAGCTAGGACTCCTTGATGTTCTATGCACATATATCTGCTTTTAACTTTTATTTAAGAAACACACCAACGTCATTGGATTATCAATGTCCACTGAACCAATGTCTGTGTCATATAAAGGACACTGGTATTGGATAAAAGGTGAACATTTATAACTATTTACACTCAATATTGTGGGATATGATAATGAAATTTGGGCAGCCAAATTGAAGAGTATTCCAAACACTTACCAAGATAGTGAAAAGGTTGCATTAGATAATTGACTCTTAAACTGAAATATTGTATCGCTTTCAAAGTTTCAAGGTAAGGATAAACGATCTGATATAACAAACTTCTCGTGATAAATCTGTCTATCGAGACACTAAACTAACCCCAATATTACTTCTTTTCCGTTCAGAAGCTGTTTCAGTAGCACAACAAGTCTTTCAAATTATATCAAACTTGGTTGATGAATGTTATTTGTTTAGAGATTATATGGAATAGGGTCCTGCCCTCAATGTTAGGAAGTGTGGCATGCTGGGTACTGGAGTAAGCTCAAATGATTACCACCCCC
This sequence comes from Magallana gigas, assembly GCF_963853765.1. Taxonomy (NCBI): domain Eukaryota; kingdom Metazoa; phylum Mollusca; class Bivalvia; order Ostreida; family Ostreidae; genus Magallana; species Magallana gigas. The sequence continues at coordinate 22,142,473 of NC_088859.1, read as the reverse complement.
ACCCCCTCCACCCTGTGTGGTACACGTCCTCTGTTTGCTGACCATTTATTAATGTTAAATATAAACAGTTTAAGGGGTGAACCAACAAATAAATCACCACAGCCCTGATTTGATGAAACATTTAATAGTTACCCAAAACAGTGTCCATTTCTGTCCTAACCTTTGACCTTTACAGTATATTATCATAGAACAGAATGTAAAGTCTAACTTTTAAAAACTGTAATTGTTTAAATTTTTACCGAAAAGTTAACGAAAGTGCCCCAGATAGCAATTAAATCCCAAGAACATGTCTTGCTTTAGGTAGAAACTGCTGACCATCAATGTACTTTGTTTCTTGGGGTTACTAACATAAGGTAGAAAGTACAGACCATCAAGTGTACTGTATTTCTTGGGTTCCAGCCATATACCTGTACAAATCATTCAAATTATTTGGTTACAATTCAGAATTCTAGCCTTTGAAATTGTTAAACTTGCAGGTTAAGAGTTTACAAATTTATTGAACATCTTAAGTGGCATAAGGAAAGTGATGGCTAGGGGTGTTGTGCCAACAGCTCAGTGACCTATGATATCATATCTTTTGGCCTGTTGCTGCTGAACACAAAACTAAGTCTGTCATATTTATGATGAGTTTTCCAATAATGTTTACTTTAGATTTCACAGAGGGGGTAGAAAATTGCCCTATTTTGGTTAAAGCCAACAAGAATTATATGATTTATTCTCAATGTTTGAAGAAGGTATCTGCTGCATAAAATATGAAATGAAGATCTTCAAAACTGATGGCCGTAGTTGACATTATGACAAGCTGTTTGCCTATATCAAGTGGAATATCGTACAATTGTAGGACATGTTAGCTCTCCTGTGGTGTTATATAACACTTGAGCTGTGATTTATAGAAATCTATGGAGGGAAAAGGTTCTCGGATGAAATCTTTAATATGGAAGAATTGATTGCAATAAATTCAGGCCTGTCCTCATAGCAATAAGGCAAATTTTGCATTAATTACAGGTTCACTCTTACTTTAAACATGCATATGGTTTCATTGTAAACGTTTCAAAGTGGATGATATTTGATTAAAACCATATTCAATTGACATATAGTATGTATAAATATCTAGTTGCCAATTTTTATAAATATTGTACATTTTTTGCATGCCATGCTTGCAAGCAGTATAGTAGGAAAAAATAAATCTCTTTAGAAATGAAAAAAAATAATCTCTTTTGCGTTACGGAAAAGTTGAACATCAGCTGTGTTCATGTAGCAGCCACTCCTGTTTTCATTTCCTAATTGTACCTTGTTTTGATTTTAATTTTAGGTTTGTTTTAGCTGCAGTATCACCTGCCGTGGTAGTACCTAGTCTCCTCAGTCTCTCAGACAGGGGCTACGGTCTAGACAAAGGAATCCCCACTCTAGTCATTGCAGCAGCCAGTGTGGATGATGTCTTGGCCATCACTGGATTTGGGGTGGTCCTTGGAATAGCCTTCACTCAAGGTTAGTAAGAATAGCTGTAACATGTGTAAATTGGTTTGGTTTTTTATGATAGTAAGTAATGTAAAAAGTAGCTGTAATTTTGAATGCCTAGTTCAACCAGATGGTTTGTCTACCCAATGCAGCTGTGTGTGGTTGAACAAGACCATGCAAATATGAAAATGTTATTTAAAAAAATAATGAAATAGGAAAACGATTTGGTAAAATAAATAGTATTATGTTTCTTTGCATTTTAATCATTAACAAAAACAATAGGCTGATTTACACAACTTTGTCCATATGCTTATGAGTGGATTTTTATGTTTTGCAAAACTCTATTTCTTTTCATATAAAATATTTTTTGTTCAGAAAATCAAATGGTTTGCGGCCATGCTTTTGACGCTTGCATCAATATTTTATTTGTCCTTTTTTTTCATCCAAACACAGATATATATCCATGCACACACAAAATATGATAATCAAAGTACATTTATTAAAAACATGGAAGTTTGAATTATCTGTGTCAGGACTTTTGGATTGTTTTATATGCATTTTGCTTTCAAGCATTGATAAGATAAAAAATAAGAAAATACTTATTTGAGAAAAAATTCAACTCAAGATAAAGCAGTTAAATTTCTTAATGTGCAACTTTTACATGGCGCATAGTTTGCTGTACAGAACAACAATTCTTGACTTTTTTTGCTTCCAACTTGAATTACCGGTAATTCACTAAAGATAAGTAAGGGAAGCAAATTTCAAACATCCTTAAAGCTTACTTATTTATGGAATTCAAAGGAATGAAAAGAGCAATGAAGGCATTTTCTAAAAAAGACAAAAGAAAATGAAAAAATAGAGAAAGTTCATTCAACTGGTAATTAAAAGTGATAAATGTTGACAATAAAATACTTCAAAGATAACAACGTTCAAAAGCACTAACAAATAAATTGAGTTTTGACTTTTTGTATACATAGTTTTAAAATACCAGGGAGGCAGAGATAATGTAGAAAGCTTGTTTTTGTGGATAATTAAGTCTCCAAGTTGGTCCCACATTCTCGATAGAACAGTCGGAGGCCATGATGCTGCTAGGAATATTGCTGTGTCACTCTTGTCGTGTCTTAAAAATCAGGAAAATACATTAAACTAAATTCCAAGTGTGTCTGTCCAAGGCTGGGGTGTAAATCTATCCAGCTCTCAGAATTAAAGTTTGAATTAATTAATTAATTAGAATTAGTCATGTCTTCAATGATAAAGCAAAAAATGGCTATATCAATTGAAAAAAAAAATTGTCAGGCTATGGTTTAAAGTTTTCTGTTATATGTTCATGGACAGTTGTCAGGAACTGAACAGTGGAAATTGGAGTTGGGAATACAGTTGCGATGTTTGTCATGTTGCAGCTAAAGCATGTATCCCACCTAAACCTTAAATTTTTTTTTTTTTAAATATGAAATGGGCCATGTTACTGGAGTGCAAAACATAGCTTTTTTTTTTTTTTTTTAAATATCTTGTAATTAAAGAATCATAAAAGCTTTGGGGGAAAATGAAGTGAAATCTATTCTACCCCCTACTGCTTTCCTTCAGATAACACTGGCCCCAGAATGCTAAGCAAATAATAAAAATTCAATTGCAGTCCTATTGCTTCAATTCGGGTAGCCAAGGACAGAAAAAAGGAAAAATGAGAACAGCAAATAGAGATATCGCTGGGACAGGCTGGATATTAATGGTCCAATAATGCCTTGTTCATCTACCAGACCAGATTGTACAGCCTCCCCCAACTGTAGAATCAATAGAGCAGAATTTTAAGGTTTCAGGTGCGTGCTGGGGGAGACAACGACCCCCCACTGTGTCCGTCTCTCTGAGGGGGATGTATTCATTATCATCAATTATACCCAAGACATCAACATTAAAAGACCAGGATAAAAAAAAAAAAAAAGAAATAATGAATCATCGTCAGGCATTGGGGAAAATTGGATGTGCAATGCAAGGGTTATTGGTTTGACCATGGAGTCAAAGGAATGCTATACTTATACACGTTTACTGAGTCAGATCAAGGCTTATTTATTGTCAGTATGATGGAATGACACATGGCATGATGCTTGGAGAGCCTAAATCGTAACAAAACTTTAAAGAAAAACTACAGTGCCATATTTTTAATTTAAATAGTACATGTACTTTGGAAACATGGAATCAGGAGTTTATGGGTTGCTTGTTCATAATATTAAAAACGACTTATGTACATTTTTAATTACAGTTGTAAATATTTCTGTTATCCGTTATCCAATCACCGAGTTAGTGAACCAAAAATCTCTTCACTAGGGATGTTCATGCAGTGCAATAGCTCTACAGGACCATTAGGCAGCAAGCAATTCAGCTTTTGATGTAATTTTAATAAATTATGTACATGTTATTTTGATAGCTGATATTCTAAACCAAATGATAGAGGAAATTTTGAATTGTTACAGTTATAACTTGGCAAGACTTTGATAAATTTTGCAAGAAGTTTCATTGGGCTTTCTCATTAATATTCTATGATTAGTTATATGAATTATTTAATATGCATGACATAAAATGTAAAGTAAAAGGGAAAAGATAAAGTAAAACATAGTCAAGACTCTTGGTTTATATGTATGACCTAATTAACTCGAAAGTTGATACATGAAATTAATTGGAACAAAATTGTAATTAATTCCAAAAAATTAATTACATGATAAATTTGGGGATGTATATTTGTACATGTATGCTAAAATAAGCCATTTGGGACATATATAAATATATATATATGTACATGTATGCTTAAATAAGCCTTTTGGGACATATATATTAATGTAAATGTATGCTTATAAATAAGCTATCTGAAAATAACCACCTGTAGATAACATCAGCAAACAGCTGAAATAAAAGAGCAACAAAAGAATATATTGTATGCTAAACCACACAGATAGAGAACTGCAACATTGGGGAAGGGGTGTCAGGTCATTTGGACGTTTGATCGCATTCACACGAGGAGGAATGAAGCCCACCTGGTAAGGTGGCTCTCTGTTTGACTGGTTCCCATTCATTCTTCTCTCTGCTGGGAATAGCACATGTTTACAAGTGCTATATTTATATACATACCGATCTGATCCAAGTGATAAATAGGAGATTTAACCCTTTGACAAGAGGAATAAGCTGTTTTAAAAAAAAAAGAATTCAATATATGCAGGACTTGTAAATAGCCTCTGCAATACAAAGCCATTTATGCATTAAGCTGTGTTCTGTTCTCTAGAGTCTCAACTATTACCTGCCCTACTAAAGAAGACTTGTTTGCTGGCGTGAGACTCTGAATTTAAATGTCAATATGATTATATCGATGCTTTGAAGTGGTGGAATAAACAACCTACAGGAGGTCTGATTGGGTGTCGTAATCCCATCTCCTGGAGGTCCCAGATTATCACTGTCTAAACGGCAGTCACACAATGGACCAGATCAGTTCAACATAAGTCCTTCCATTTTATGGCACAGAGAGGACCGCGCCATCTGATATTATTTTCACTAATTGCTCAACAAATGTTCATGAATGCTTTGACAATTACAGAATAAGAGAAGATTGGAATTGATTATTGAACTTCGTTGATCGGTTTTATCAAGCTTTGTTATGAATTTGCACAACATTTTTCATTTAGTATCTCAAATATGTTAATTCATTTTGGGCATTGAGATCATTTTTTAAAATTTATTTTGGGACAAGGCATCATTATTCTTGTACCATATACCCGGTACATGTATATGTTCACGTACTGCACTAGACAAAGATTATAAATGTGGATACTTCTATCATGTTTATAAGTTTCCTGTCATTGGCTTGTATACAGAACGAGGACCCAAACCACAGGGACCAAGCCCGTTTTAACATTAATTTCAATGTAACCATGTTAAAACGGGCTTGGTCCCTGTGACCCAAACAGTCAAATATCTTATGAGTAGAAGAAGTCACATTTGTTCAAGTCAATTGAGATGCTGCTCTTTAAGGCCTGAAAAGAGAGAGACATAGGACTTAAAGTGTATGGACTAAGGTGTTACATTTTTAATGCACTTGTTAACCAGAGACAATTGAATTAAGGCCAGATTAGTTCTGAAGATCTGAATTACGCCACTAATTTGGCATGGTTAACCACTTCATTTATTGTTTCCATCTGCACTTACAATGATGCAAGTCTGCAGTATTGTGAGTCAAACTTAAATCAATGAGAAAAAAAGAAACTTACTACCTACTGTTCCCTTGCTCCCCACCAACCCCATCCCTCACCCACCCAAAAAAATATTCTCAGCAATAAGCATATATACGTACCGGTATATTAATATATTACATGTAATATTATTCAACTTTCCATTTTATCATATATCTTTTTGAAAGAAACCCCAGTAACATATATCTTTCATGAAATTTAGATCAAAGAAAATTTCAATATTGTTAATGAATAATAGGACAGCCTTTGTAAAGGACCCCCTTGGGACCCATGCAATCACCTTAACTATTGGACCCATGTATATGGTCCTTGGTACAATTCATTGTAGTTGGAGCCTATAGAGTTTTAAAGTTAATAAATCAATAAACTGCTGACTTTGCACAACAAACAGAGCATTCTTTTACATGCCATGAAGGACACTTTTAAAATTATAAGCATATGAAATAAGGAATGTTGAAAAAGCAATTATTTTGTTTCATCGCTCATTGATTGACAAGTTCTGTGGTTTAAAGGTTTTAGCTAAAGCTATTTTAATTGATTTCATATAAGAGCATGAAGACACACTCTGGGGTTTGTTTCTTATTTAAGTGCTATTCAGTGACAACTTAGAGGAGGTGAAGAAGGGATTATCTCCCTTGCCACAGTGCATTCGACCAGTGTGATGTATGGGAACATGTGGGGCATGGACCTGTATTAATGTCCCACTCTGGTGCAGTCAGACTTAATCCCTCTTATGCCACATGCAGATTGGTGTGCAAACTTTAACATAATTTATGCGGTTGGGTGGGATTTGGGATAATCCCAATTTTGGGCCATTTGTAGCTTAGTGAATATAACCATAAGTTCAAGTCAAATGTTTTGGCTAAGGTGTCGGAAAAGTATAATCGTGATTTTAATGAAATTATAAACAATACAAATACCGACCCACTGGCAATCAATGCTATAGAGTTTCAAAACAACAAGTAATAACAGTTAATCCATTTCCTGAACTGTAACAGTAATGGTGAAGATTATAAAGCAGGTCAGGATCTGCCAGTAAACGGAAAACCCAATAAATAAACGGAGCAATGAGTAATGGTTAATCCGTTAAGTTGACTGGTACAGCATAGGACTTTGTAAGAGTCATCAGGAACCAATCTCAATGAGTAATAATTTACGATCCATAAATATCTCCCTAACATGTATTGTTTTCAGCTAAGGCCAGGATTTATTGAGCAATGTTTGTTCCATAAGCTATCTCAATACTCTGTATAGTTTACATTAGGGTCAAAATTTAGTCCCAATGAGTAATGTTTGTTCCATAAACTATCTCAATACTCTGTAAAGTTTACATTAGGGTCAAAATTAAGTCCCAATGAGTAATGTTTGTTCCATAAACTATCTCAATACTCTGTAAAGTTTACATTAGGGTCAAAATTTAGTCCCAATGAGTAATGTTTGTTCCATAAACTATCTCATAACACTGTATAGTTTACAATTAGGGTCAAAATTTAGTTCTAATGATCGATATATCGAGCAATGTTTGATCCATAAGCTATTTAAAACACTTTATAGTTTAGTTTAGGTCAAAAGTTTGTCACAAGAGTAATGTTTTTTTATCTATAAACTATCTAAAAACTTAATATTGTTTACAGTAAGGGTCTCTAAATCCCTTCTATCCGATTCATTTGCATGTTTGTGTATATCAACCTTCATGACAAATAAAAATGGATAGACTAGCATCAGTAATACATTGTTTTGTTTATCAATAATACGTGTACACTGTATATAAATTTCATAGATGTTTGCAAGGGAATTTAAGAAATGTTGGGACACTCTGCAGGATAGTGTGGCCAAAAAATGCGGGGCTATAGCAATGTTCCCAATATGAGATTAAATTACCAGGGGGTATATATATTACCGGTATATTAAAAATTTATTTTTTTTCTGAAAAGTCATTTTCTTCATATTTGATCCCTGTATATTTTAGGAGATGTGGCAATGACCATTGTGAAGGGTCCCCTGGAGGCGTTACTGGGTGTGGCCTTTGGGTGTGTGGTCGGAGTGTTCCTGTGGTACTTTCCTTCCAAAAACGGGGTGAGTCATTGAGAGACAGGGTGCTCTAATGATAAACTGTTGTAAGATCCATGACACAGTAGCTTGAAAATGAATAATAGTCGAAGACATTACCATGTAAAAATACTATAAACGTGGGTATATTTACAGGATGAAATATCAGGGATCTGCATTTAACAAGTATATGTAATTCATGTTGGGGTTATTTTTCGCAGAAAATGAAGAACTTATGAATTGTTTTATTTGTTGTGTATTTAAAGTACCAATACCTCTTTTCAAAACTTTTCACTTGATGATAAATTTTATGTAATAAAGTCATTGTAAAGATATTAATTTTCCCCATGCAAACATTTCCATATTTATTTACAGTATGTTATGGTATTCTTATGAATAGTTTAAATTGTACGGTAAATCAGTGTTGAAGATGAAAGTTTTCCTTTTGATTTGTCCAGCCCAGTAGGATGTTTTACCGTTCCTTGCTGTTGTTTTCTGCGGGAATGATGGCTACGTTTGGGAGTGATGTGGTCCATCTCCCCGGAGCGGGCCCCCTGGGATGTCTGACCTTGGCCTTTGTTGCAGCTTTCAGATGGAGGAAGGAAAGAAAAGATGGTCAACCAGTAAGAATTTCTGTTCCCCTTCTATCACACAAAATTTAGTGATTTAGATTTTCAATTATCTTCTAGCTATCAAACATACAGTTACAATGTACTTCATACTGGGGTTTTATTAATATCTGATACCATCAATATAGGAGTAATTTTAGAAAATTTCAAGAATTATAAATTAGTTTGTTGAAAAGGCTCCAGCACTACATTTTTGATGCTAATTTCTTGCATTTGAACATTTGAATTTACAGATTCTCTTATTAATGAAATGCACAAAAATTGGTGTGCTCAACAAATAAATGATTTTATGCTCTGTAAGGTATTTTTATGAATGGAAAGCATTTGTTCTCTGTATTTACTTCTGTTGTACATTCAGACACTGTTTATTGACTGTTTAAGGACACCATCGCTGAGGTAGTGGGCATTATGTGGATGTTGTTCCAGCCCTTGTTGTTTGGGCTTATCGGGGCAGCAGTTAACTTTGACAACATCAAAGATTTAAACAGCTTAGGTATGTACATGTTTTTTTCTGTGATTTATGTGTCAATATTGAGGTAGTAACCTTAAACATCAAATTTTGAAACATTTATAAATACTACATGTATACCGGGTATATAGTGCAGTGAAAAATAACCCTGATTTTCTGACTTTGTTTTAGGATTGGGTATAGCGGTGCTGGCCATTGGGCTATTTGTTAGAATCATTGTGTCTTTCTGTGTGGTATTTGGATCAGGGCTCACCATCAAAGAACAAATCTTTGTAGCTCTTGCCTGGTTTCCCAAGGCAACTGTTCAGGTAAGTATCATTCCTTTTTACAGTTCAGTTTGCAAGTATGAAAGATTCTTAAAAACTTTATGCAGTAAGAGTAGACAAAAATATATTTTAAAAGCTGTCGACCAAAAGTAGACATTACCCTCGGATACCAACATTCACAAAGTTACGTTTATATACAGCTCAAACCCAGGAGAAGAAAGTCTGTGGGAAGAGTTGTCTGACCCTGAATAATTGGTGTGTCGATCATCTTGTTAAAAAATTCTACACATGAAGAAAGAGGATCATTTTAATTTATCAGGGCAAAATGCTACATACAGAAATATGGAAATAACCTGTTTGCAAGTCATGATTTACAATTTTTTTTAAACGCTCTATTTTTTTTGCTACAAAGTACACAATTTGTGTAACTTTATACATTTTGTAGAATTTTTTTCGTGTGCGAGAAATTTTTGCGAGGTTACGCCTCTTCATCGCAAATATTTCTCATTACGACCCAGCCCTTACCTTATAGCTATAATTAGTGGCCGAGACCAAGTTTATCTCAAGTTTTTGTGAAATAAAGTCATCACAAGTAAAAGTTGTACATAAATTGTATATTGTTCCTTATATAGAACAAGATTTATTTTTTTGTTTTTGCAGGCTGCCATTGGTGGACTAGCCTTGGACGCTGCCATTAAACTAGGTAACGCTGAGATGATTGAATGGGGAACCAGTGTACTTACTACCGCAGTGCTTTCTATCATAATCACCGCTCCCATTGGGGCCCTAGCAATAGCCATTTCTGGCCCTCTACTTCTGAACAGAATTGACCCTAAAACAGGACAGTTGGTTTCTAAAGACAATGAGAATCCAGAAGAAGCATCAATGTTAAACAAGGAAAGCACTGAACCTACAGAGGAGACATAGTGAGGGTTTATGGGTCTGGACTTCATTCTCAGGGAGAATACTTGGCCATGAATGCGTGAAGTACACATATCACATAAAATCATGTATTAATTTTTACATGGAATCATTTCATACCGTATATGATTGTTCTCGTTTTAGAGTCATTCGTTGGTGGTGCGGGGGGTCCAATAGATAATTTTCGCGTGAGTTCAAGGTCTAAAGTGTTTTGTAATTCGACTGAATTTTTTACAAATAAATTTAAATTTTTTCCAAGGGGGGGGGGTCATGGCCCGCTGGACTTCTTTGTTTCCTTTTGTTCCAAAAGTTTCATTGCTTTTTCATATCATACACAAGACTGTTGAAAAGAATATGTGCAGAAAATAAATTAAGTCTTGAACAGAGTATTAAAAGTAGATTTGTTGACAAATCCACACTTGTCGCTGTTATATCAGGAGTTATTCCTCTTGTCATAACTACCGTATTCATTGTTGCGCAGCTATGTTGATCTTTTATGAATTTATATTTTAGAAATAAACAAATATATAGACATTTATCAAGGTTTTGTTTTTGGTTTGAATGCAACCACAGCCACATGAAATTGTCATTAAACATAGTACATGTACATTTATTATACTTTCATGTTAAATACTGAAATCTGATTGGTTTAGACGCAGTTGATAATCCGTTCTATTACCCTCAGCGTTAGCAACACACTTAGCAACGGGTAACACAACGAAGTGTTACATGCGCATAAATTATGCGCGTACGGTTCGCCGTGGAATTCACGTCATTTTTATATAAAAGCAGAAAAAAAAAATCTCTAAAATTAAGACATTTAGTATAATAAAATAAATAGTGCCTGCTTCGCGTCGGTTGACAATGGTTTCCTCGGGGTGTCAATTTCAACTATTACCCTCTCAAACAGGCACTATTTATATAGTGTGTGAAATTCACTTTATTATTAATTATACCCATGCTATATACAATGCATCAGTTAATTAAGACAGAAGTAATAGTCAATAACTACTATGCTCCCTCCTTCCCCTAAGACACACATATTTCAGGTTTAAATTTTCATATACATGTACATGTAGTTCTAATCAATCTGCATTAATGATGAAATGTGACAGTGTACAAAAAAGCAATCTATTACATCTATCGAACATATGGCGAAAAAAAAACCCAGAATCTTTAATCTCAATAAATTCAATACACATAGATGCTTATAACAATTCGCTCCAATATTTCTTTGCAACATATCAGTGCATGAAATTTCATTGAGATGTACTGTGTCATGCAATTATTGCTGGCAACAAATTAAATTACTAGTTTATATAATTTGATGAATTCTTCACCATATCTTTTGATATACGTATCTATGATATCTTTATATCAAGTTGAAAAAAACCCAAAACTTTCAAAGAAAATTAAAAATGAACGAACAAATACACGTCAAGTAATTTTTTCCTTTCTTGATGCGCGAAAAGATAACATTAAACATGGTATCAATAGAATACAAAGTATAAATTTAAAATATTAAAATATAAAATGAAGGTAGGTGACGCTTCCTTTGTCACAATAAATTCTCAAAAATTCTTTAAAAATTTACTTTTATCTGTATGAGATACTTTTATTTTATCGCTCTTATCAGAGAATTTATCAACATTAGAAAGACTAAATCATAATATTTATGGCCCGTGAATAGCTAACAGCGCTGAAAAGGACTAGTATCAAATGATGGTTGATTTCTTGCCTGCTTTGTCAAAAGTTTTGCACATTTCGATCGAGACAAGCGTATATAATGTATCCTTATATATCTTATAGTTATCTAAACACTCTTATGTCATGACTAAATTAATTAATGATTCTCCAGGAGTAAGAAGGATGAGGATAAAATGTCAAACCACGCGGTAATTTATTAATTGTTATGAACTTATGCTATTTTCAATTAGTTTCCCTGCAATTAAATTAATTTTTTATCGAATGATTCATATATATGTAATACTGATGGAGTAAATCGTGGTCTTCATGCGTCGAAAAAACCCACATTTCCCACACATTCCACCTACAAAACAAGAATCGTGTCCAATGGCAGATCAAGACCTGCACGAAAAAATAATGGGAAATTAGTGGATTAAACAGTTGACACAATCTTTGCAGCGGAATCTGGGCGTAAACAATAGGCCTATAGGATGCATTTTTAATTAACAGTCACGGAAGCTTATTAAGAAAAACTTTATTTACATCCACGTAATTAATTGTTTTGTCATAAATTAATTCGGTGAAACTTTTGAATCATTCACGTACGTTAACAACCATAATTAATCATTATAATAATATAGGTAACAATAGATATACATGTGTATGTATGCTCACATAAATTTATTAATTTGTTTGAACAAAAATTGCAACTTCACGTAACGTTGCTATTCGAATTTTTTTTTATAATAAATATTTTTAAAAATATATCTAAGTCGTAACACCTAAACACAACATAACTGAAATTCACGCGCTGCCAAAAGGCCGTTAGTTCACCTAAAAACTCAAAGAGAGTGTTGCAGAAATTTAGGGGGTATTCCCTAACGTGGAAAGGACCTTTAAATATTTACTAGTATTAAAAATATAGACACATTTCGTAGACGACTATATATCTACACAGCGGGTATGTTCCGTATGTAGGCAAAATACAAGTGATCCACAAACATTTTACGCGCATTTCTATCGAACACGACAACCACCAAATACAGTTAGGAAGATGACCATATATTCTGTATTTTGATGTTAAAGGGGCATGGTCACGATTTTGGTCAAAAATTATTTTTCCCATTTTAATGTTTACAGTGCTTCACTAAGGCATTTATAATAGACAACCAAAATTTGAGTGTCATTCGTTGAGTTATAAGAGAGTTACAGAGCTTACAATTCTTTGCTATGTAAACAAAGCTTTTGTTTACATTTTGAACGTTGAAGTAAAAATTCCAGTTTTAGACTTAAATGTGCTAAACGTTAAGAACTGTTTTAAAATGCTTAAAATGAATATGAAGATGGACAAATCAGCTTGAAAAAAGGTTTTTACTGGTATATTGAACCCATGTAAACAAAAACAGGACACGAGCCTTGTTTACATGACAAAGAATTGTGAGACCCTTGCATCTTGCTTATAAATCTACGACTAACTCTCAAATTTCATTTGATTAGTAGATATGCATTCTTCAATTTGTAAATAATAAAAACAGAAAAATAGAATTTGACCAAAATCGTAACTATGCCCCTTTAACGTACGAGGGTTGTCTCAAAATAGTGTAGACAAGTGGCGTTATTCAGTTAATCGAAGACGAAGACACAGGAAGATTAAACTTGTGCCACAAAGGGTTCAAGTAATTGACAACCCTCGTATATCAATTTGATTTTTACTGTCGAACGTGTTTAAAATATCATTCTTTGGAGCTACGTGAATAAATCTGATTCGGACTCTTCAAAACCGTCAGAGTTGTAATTATAATCATCGCATGTTTCTATAGTATCTAGATAAACGCCTAGTCCAGATAAAAAAGTGGAACAAATTTATCCGTACATATTTTCTTTACCCCACTGCTTTAATCGCCAATTCATACCTTTAAATGATTTTTTTTGCTTTACATGTACATGTATCCTTGAAATCAGCATATCCGGTTATTTCATAAAAAAGGAAAAAATCTCAACTTTCAACATTGTGCGTACATTGTTTTAAAATCCCTTGCATGTTGAGAAGAAAATGTTTTAATTCAAGTTTATAACGGGACTTCACACAGTAAGCAATACTGAAAAAAAACCAAGCACGCATGCAAAATATTACATTTACAAACGTTTAAATAACTTTATTCTGACATTCTTAAATTATCTATAAACACTACCTTTTCATGCAAAACATGAATAAAAAAAAGTTCCAACTGTTTCGGGATTCGAACCCCAATCAAAAAATTTAGAAACGGTCACATTCTATTCTAACTGTTCACCACTCGACTAATCTAAACATGACCTAATGCGGTGGATTTAACACAACGTTCTTTTATTTCAAAGGCATTAATGATTTTTTTCCCCCAAAAGTTAGATTTTCTTTTTAAAATATGCCTCTATGAAACAAAAATCGGAAATGGAAGTGTTCAAGAACTTGTCTTACTCTACATGTTAAAATTGAATTAATTTTGTTTCAAGGAGGCAGTTTTTCACAACGATGAGGTCGTCTTTTTTAATAAAGCGTGAAATCTGCCACAGTTGTTTGGGTAACTATTTCAATTTCATATCAGTAAATGAAAATTCTTATAAATGTTAGTACAAACTTTCTAGATGAAATCCTACACTGCTTCATACACAACATCGCAAAGGAACTGCAACACCCTCTTTTTTCCTGAGAAATTATGATCAAGAGCATCAGTTACCGGAATGGAACATCCGGTTTTTTTTTTATATAACACATCATACATGTACCATAATTATAAAACTGATATATGTGGATTACCTGAGGTTGATCAAGTAGACTAATACATGTATGTGATCATTCAAAATAATATGACTATGTCCATTGAACATGAATACATGTGTAACACAGTTTTAACATATTGAATTTGTAAAGTATACGCATACATAACTGCGTAAATTGAAGTAATTTCAACTATCCATAAACCAATGTATGTGTCATTGCTAGTCGCTATTATGACAACCGTTCATTATGTTTCACTTTTGTGACGTTATGTTTCAGATATGTGTAACTACGTCAGCAGCTTCTGTCAAACATGGCTTCTCCCCCACTGTCTCAGTTTCAATCACAATTTTTTCATCTTTCTCCTGAGAATCTTGAGAATCTTGATGGTCATTTGACGAACAAGATGATTCGTTCTTTAAATGATCTGACTTTAAGAACCTTGGTCCTGAGATTGCAATAGCCAGAGCGCCAATAGGAGCCGTGATTATAATGGACAAAACCGCCATTGTGAGAACTGTTAATCCCAGAGGCTTCAACGTCTCGTTTTTATCTTTTATAGCTTGGTCCAATGCCAGTCCACCTATAGCGGCCTGTGGTCACAAAAATATAAATGTAAGCCTTCAATTTAATTCATTTCCAATTGTAATATACATATCCCGCAAATATCACTCAACCTTGTATTTTACCTGCACTGTCGCCTTTGGAATCCATGCCAGTGACACAAATATTTGTTCTTTAAGATTCAAACCAGACCTAAGTACGGCTAAAAACGTCACGGAACATCGCACCAGTAAGCCAGAAGCCAGGACAGCAACACCAAATCCTAGAAAAGGGAGACAGTACTTATAACACATCCTCTGTGTGAAAAAAACAACCTTGCATAAGTCACCAGGGCTCAATGTGTCGATTTTAACAAATACTGTATTATCTGACCCCCCCCCCCCCAAATGTAACAGCCACTGTATCATATGACACCCCCAAATGTAACAGCCACTGTAACAATGACATTCCCAAATCTTACCGACGATGTAGGGATCCT
Organism: Magallana gigas; assembly: GCF_963853765.1. Classification (NCBI taxonomy): domain Eukaryota; kingdom Metazoa; phylum Mollusca; class Bivalvia; order Ostreida; family Ostreidae; genus Magallana; species Magallana gigas. Next base: position 22,126,966 of record NC_088859.1, on the reverse strand, counting down.
GTATCTGTTCTATCCTGACCGCGGCACCAATCAATCCAAATAAAACGGGCTGAAATATCATCCACAACAAACCAACCGCTTCAGTCATGGCGGCCTGTGCAAAAAAAAAAAGTTTTCGGAATAAGTCTGAACCCAGTCTGTGTTTTCTAAAACGGAATAATATACATGTACATCTCTTTATCAAAGGAAGCTGTTTGTACAAAAATAAAAGCAAGTCAAAATGCATACGGTCTGTTCTGGTGTGTTCATCTTTCTCCACCTGATGCCGCTGACAAAAGGCAGGACCAGACAGCCGAGCGGTCCAGCGCCGGCCATATCTATATACGTACTGCCAAAGGTTGCCAGCAAACCTCCCGTAAAAAGCAACATGGCGCGAAAGAAAACTAAATTGGACTGAAAAAAACCCCGAACAGATCTGTGAATTTTCATCGTTATAGACAACTATTAATCGTTTCCATGGTTTATTGAGTATCACTTACACTATTTTTGGCTGGAATAAACCACAAACATATTCCCAGAATGCACCCATACGCTATTCCAAGCAATGCTTCAAGAGGTCCCTTGGCTATCGTCCACGCTAAGTCACCTGTTGAAAAACACAATATATATAAAGATTCGCATATAATAGAATATAAAAGCGTCTAGTTTCGGTTTTGGATAGAATCTAGAAATCGGCAACATTAAACATTAAAAGAAATACCAGAATATTTTCATTTTACCTGTTGAAAACGCAATGCCAAGAGAGATTCCGAACCCTGAGATGGCCACGACATCGTCGATACTGGCAGCAGCAATAACTAGAGTGGGGATCCCCTTATCCAACCCGAAACCTCGCTCTGCTAGACTTAGGAGGGAGGGAACCACGACAGCCGGGGAAATGGCGGAAAGAACAAATCTAAAGGAGATCCAAAAATGGTGTAATGAACACTGTATAACACATACTCGTACATGTACATGTATATCCTAATTGACAGTAAGTTTATGCTCGATAACAAAAGATTTATATACCGTAGATGGAGACAATAGGTGCTTTATTGATTTACCCTAAAAGAAAAGCCCAGACCCAAGGAAGGTCCATCAGGAAATGTGAAACGACTGCGCATGTCAAACATTCTAGAAGACAGGGTAGAAAGGCCAGTCTGCTGACAGTGGCTGAGAGTTTCCTCAGGGCTACCGGATCGAGTCCTAGACCGGCCCGAATCAGGATCACCGTCAGAGCCATCCGCCTGGATCAAAAAACTGGGTTTAGGGTCTAATCAATTCATGTGTTCAGCTCAGACATCAATTATTTGTTTCTACATTTTTATTTTTCATACTTCATCATCATCATCAACATCTCTCTCTCTCTCTCTCTCTCTCTCTCTCTCTCTCTCTCTCTCTCTCTCTCTCTCTCTCTCTCTCTCTCTCTCGTTACGCTCTTTATATTTAATGATGAATATTTACCTTTAAGAGGAATCATTTTATGCAAAGTTCGTTCAATGCCAATGACAGAATTAGTGTCATTAACAAGCAGGAAACTAATGTCAACTCGACCCTGAGATTTTTAATGATGATAGAGGGAGTGCGATACATTCATTTGAATTGCAAGGGATCAAAAGTTAATGCAAGACATTCAGTAACTGCAATGTAACGGCTGGAAAGACTTTTCATGTTGAGTGTAAAACTGATGTCTGATATTGTTTTGTTGGTTCTTAAAATTGCATGTGTATTAAAACACGTTAAGTACTAACAAAAGCCGCAAGTTATTTTTCTGCTGTTAACGAACGTTTAAATGAAATAAATTAGGTGTCAGTTATCAAATAATACGTTATTATTATCATAATTATATCTGGACCACAACTTGACATTGCCCATTAACTATAAGCAGCGCGCGTCGTATAAAAATATGGTATGGTTAATGGAAATAGCACGTCCAATGATACAACAAAAATTCTTTCTTCTGCACACTTTTGTTATAATAAATTGATACACTGATTATTAGAACTAAACCTGCGATTCATTGATACACACATTATTAGAACAGATAACAGAGCAGATTGAGCCAATTGTAAAAGGCTTAAACACAGAGCAACAGTGGAAGGTGCGATATAAGTCCCTCGACCTACTGGTGCTGAAGTCGGTGTGGGGTTGGTGGGGGTGGGGTAAATATAGGTGACACGGAGCGACATTCCGATTTTCCATCCACTCTTCAGTTTCCTGATAACTTACTTCTGGCATAAATAGTTTGTCAGAGTTTATAGAAATGTCAAACGAGAGGACCTTCAAATGTAATTCTACAAGGCGACACCAGGTTTATTGTCGTTATTTGTAAAACATCAACATTCATAATGTCATTATCCTAATATATTAACCGGCATCTGTAGTCTAACGTAATTTTATAAAGATATTTGCGCTATCATCCATTAAAGGTCTTTTTTCTAGAAAACAGGGGGAATATTCGCGACAAAACAGCTTCAAAATACACGCGAAACCTATAAGATGTAAGAAAGTCAGTACTATATGATATAAAAGAAGTTTATATATAATAAGTTAAAAGAGAATACTAGTAATAAAAATTAAAGTATTCTCATTTTTATTTGCTGAATAATACCTGTAGCACTTTGTTCAGTTTAACATTTATCATTTTATAAAACCATGATTTACGTGTAAACATCATGCATTTCGAAAAAAAAATCAATAAAAATCATTATTACTGAAAAAAGTGATAAAGCAGATTGGGCATTGAAATCGTCCACAAATATCAAGGCAAAAGTTGTCTTTTTCTAAAATTCCGACGAACGTTTGCAAAGGGTTTGTATTTTTGCTTTTACCTTATAGAAGTACACTCCGCCCACTTTGCATTGCAAGCATGCATGTTGTTATGACGGTGGTAACATTTTGTGTGCAGACAACTTTGTGGTTAAAGTGTGAAATTAATGAATAATTAATGAATAATTACGACTGTAAAAATGTTGGTTTTGCTGTTGTTGGTTGAAGACATTTTTTGCAATAAACGTGATTTAGAAATATCAGTTTCCTTACAACCAAAACTCAGAATACAAACTCTTAAGTTGCGCCGTGCGACCGAAGGATAATTTCTGCTTTAGGAAATTCCCTTCGTGTCGCACTGCACGAAGTTGGAAACGCAAAACTTGGAAGATTTATGCATTTTTGTATTTTCGTGACCAACACGTTTTTCTAAGATTTTTGGCTGTATCCTTAAGCACGAAATTGAAAAGCGCAATTGTATGACACGTGTACTATTTATGGGCTTTTTTATTTTTCAACTCAACATAATCATAATTAAGCAAAAACTAATTTATCAAAATTAATGCTAGATACACTGTACACAAATAGAGGTGTTTTTTTTAAATCTTATTTGAAAAATGAACTGAGAACCAAATTCTTGTTTAATTTTTCAACTCAACATAATCATAATTAAGCAAAAACTAATTTATCAAAATTAATGCTAGATACATTGTACACAAATAGAGGGTTTTTTTTAAATCTTATTTGAAAAATGAACTGAGAACCAAATTCTTGAGCTAACTGCTCCCTGAAATCTTATACAAGTATTTGAGGCATCATTAAAAAGCGAGCTTTATCAAGTTCGTGTTTGTGGTTTTTTCTTTGTTTTTTTTTTTTGGGGGGGGGGGGGTTAAATTTGTTTTTGTTTTTTGGCTTATCAATATGCGGTATCTAAAGGAAGGCCTGTTTCCTTCATCACTTTTGAAATGATCCATTAATTGAAAATAACGAGAGATAGATTCTATATATAACAACGCATGCATACATTAATCTCTGGTAGTATTCAAATATACGCCCTCTCCATCAATATGAGAAATCACTGCCAGTAATTTTTATAATTTCCTTCTATTCATGCAAATTAAAGAGCTTGAAAAAGCGATATATTTCTAGATGTTGTGATTTATGACTTAAGCAAAATATATGTACATAGTGATTGAGGTCATTTTTCATGCTTCACGGAATATCTTTTAAGAACCTATTTATTCTAACTCCCTCTTTAACATGAACTACTTAGCTGTCACCCCCACCCCCACCCCCCAAATGCCTTATATACTGTCTTATTCGTAAATACACGTAGTTTAATTTTATTCATACATGATTTGAATTAGACAGACTAGAATTTAACTTATAAAATTAAAACTTTTATCAATTAATTATATTAATTTAGAAAAAAATAAAATGTGAGCATCTCATAGTATGGCATTGTATATAACTATACCACTCTGTAAGTTTACATCCTCTTTGACCGACATAGACAGGAGTCCTACCTTAATGCTCCGGACCAGACCGGCGATATATTGTGTCCAATCTCTGACAGCACAGGCACGTTACTCAAAGCAAACCCGGCGATCACCATGCCTATTTATGACATAGCAAGGATTTTAAAAAATCAAGGAAAATTGTAAATCTAGCCCCCCCCCCCTTTCCCTCACACTTGTAAATTATAATTATGAAGATATTTAAAACAATGGATGTTAAAGAATGCAACAGAACTACAAAAAGAACTAAGAAATATTTGTTTTTCAAACCTCACAATCTTTATCGGTGAAATTAAACAAACTACATACACTTTAAATACCAGAAAAGAATTCTCGTAAGAATATACAATGAAATTGAAAACAAAATATAACCCAACATCAGTATTCCTTTGTCCTTATATTATACATACCTAGTAACGGAGGTAAATATATCCTGGAGAAAATGTATCCCCCCGCGACAGCGCTGGTAAACAGGACGAGGAGAGAGAATAAGTGACCCCCGGGCAGTGCCAGCCTGTCCGTGATAGAGAGGGCTGTAGTCCATATCATCACCATCAGCATCGTAAACTGGGCCAGCATTGCCAGGAATTCTCGAAGTTTATAAGAACACAGTCTTTGAAAAGCCATCTTTGACAACTTGGTTTTGGAATAAATGATTCTCTTTCAATAGTTCTGAAATATCAGAAACGGTTCGTTACAAAAGGACCAAGCGTGCATACTCTATGCACGTTCATTCATACAGCTTTCAATACTAAGGAACATATCCTACCTACCTGTTTGTTTTGACAGCAACGTTTTATTAAATGACCATACAGTCTTTCCCTAATGACTGATTAATCATAGAATTTCCTTATTTTTTTTCTTTAAAAATTTCTTGTAAAAACGGGGACGGGGCGAAAAATATGTTATGCGCATGCGCAACGAAAACTGGAATTCATTTATAAAGAACTGTTTTAATGAATTTTGGTGCTGGAGACAGAACTTTAAAGAGTTTAAAGATACAGGTAAGATAAACTTTAGATTAAACCAATTGTTATTAGAAGGTCAACCACATTAAGAAAATTAAATATTGATTTCTACCATTTTAGAAAGATTTTAATTATAATAGGTTAGTTTTGTTTTCTTAATATTTTTAAAAATGTCAAACTAATTTTCTTGTAATAAAAATAACCCCCCCCCCAAAAAAAGCAAACAATCGCCAAAAATAAGGAAAAAAACCCCTAAAACGCGTGTTTCTTTATTATTCTAAAATAATTTTTCCAGATCGAGAATAAAAATGAGTAACGGCCAGTACCACATGGAATGCCAAGGAAACACTAGCAAATCTCCGGACAACGAAAGGAAGTCAATTGTTCATAAAATCGTCAACGCACTTTTACCCAGTTCTAAATCTACCCAGGATGCTGACCGTTCTGGTTCACTGAACACATGTTCAGGAGAAAGCGTTCCGTTGATATTCCGTGGAAGATGCGCTCAGTATGCCCAGTTTTGTGTGATATGTGCCTCGGTCTGGATAGTTCTATTCTCGGTCTCGGGGGAGCAGTCCCTCCCCGGGGGAAACCTGTTCTCGCTCTTAGTTCTGTTTGCCGGCGCTGTGGCGGGAGGACACGTCTTCTCCTTAATACACCTACCTCCTTTGCTTGGTGAGTCAGGGGGTAAAACCCAGACGAGGATTTTGGATTATACTTTTTGATCAACAATAACATACGCTAGCATTTGATACATTCTTCATTTTCAACGATTCTTAAATCTTGTATTCGTAAAAAATCGCCATTAAAAATTAATAAAAAATGATTGCTTTGATATAGGGATGCTGATAGTCGGTGGACTGTTGTCCAATATCCCAGGTGTGAAGGTAGTGGGATTAGGGATTGATCCCAAATGGTCCGCTTCACTCAGGTAAGTCCAACGCTTTGCGCAAAAAAATGCTAGATGCATTAATATTTGTTAAAAATTATAAATGATTATTATGATAATAATTAGTTTCGTGCGAGTTGCAATTCTTGGTGCGCAATATAATGACTCCCACAGTTGAGCGACCTCAAAAACTGCGTTTGGTCCCCCGCGGGCTACTTCAGCTTACATAGCTTCTGCCAAAAAGAATGTAAAAATCTCTTTATCTGTTTCTTTATTGACATTTATTATAGAGGACATGGCTACTCATAAAATCTACCCAATTAAAAAACCTAGCCATTAATTACATGTGTTCAAAAATTAATAAAAATCCACAGAATCTAGTTTAAAACTTAAAAAAAATCGATAATGTTATCTGAATATTTCCCGTCTTTTCTAAACAGGGCTCTTCTTTCCTTGATAGTTTAGTATATATACTATAACATTGGCCATGACCACCCATTCCTTTAAAGTTCATTTTCAAAGTCACTGAAGTTAATGAAATCCTGTCAGTGGACACAGTAAAAATTAGTTGAGAATAAAGATAATAATATTATGCATAAAATGCATATCATATGCATAATAGTGATAATACCATATTTTGCATACAATCAACCTATAACGAATGCTCAAAAGCCAATGATTTAAAGATTACCCTTGAATGCTAGATTATCTAACGTGATGATTTACTTGATGACAGGAAGATAGCACTGACCGTGATCCTGTTGAGGGCGGGGCTAGGTCTGGATCCTGTGGCCCTCAGGAAACTCTCACTGACCGTCTTCAGGGTGGCTCTCGTACCCTGCCTCTTTGAGGTGGCTGCCAATGCGGTGGCGGCTCGCCTCCTCCTGGACATGCCGTGGGACTGGGCGTTCATGTTAGGGTAAACGTCGTTTTTCCTTACTTCTAAAAGCAACTCACGTATTTCACGACATCTTAATTAAAGAATATGGGGGAACAAGATAGCGCAAATGCCCATTTGGTTTTGTCGTAAAAAACAATTTCAAATTAATTTTTTTCCAACCAAATATACTAGATGGTGTTATATTACAAGTTTACAAAAGCACGATTTCTAACTATATTCAGTTTTGAATATTTTAATAAACGATAAGAAAAAAAAAATAAATTCTAAAGTTTTGGTGGTATCGAACCCACAACCTAAAAACCCTAGCTCTATAGTGTTATCTAATGTCTGGTGCTCTAACCACTGAGCCATTTCAGTCACAACAAACTTCATTGTTAGATACTAAATGCAACTTCAACCAAAAATTTTCGGACTTTAGTTTTTCTCTAAAACGATCAATTGTTGGGATACAAAATAACATTTTTAAAGTATAGTGGGTCATCTCTCCATGTTTTTGTTGATTGAAATTGGTTTGATTTCCTTTAAACCTCATATAGACTATGACAAAAATATGGAGCCCAGACCCACTCTATAAAAGAAAAGGCATTGAAGTTCTTAAAATGACACTATTTGGAGGTTTTGACACGCATACGCCAGTTTAAATCAACCTATTCTAAATATTTAAAATATTTGAAGGTTTTAAATCGATGGTATGGTAAATATAAATTGTTTTCAATAATTGAGAAAGAAATTATAAGATTTGTTCATATTTTAATTTGATAGTATCTTATTTATCCTCATATGGGCAGTTTACACGCCTTATTCACCCATCTTCTTTCTTTAAATTAGACAACGATTGTTGAAGTCTATATTTGGTTAGGGAGAGAAAAGCCGAGACCGTCTGGGCAAACTAAATTGAGTAAAATCAATCAAAATCCTGTTAGTATGTAAGTCTAGAAAGTACATGTAGTAAACTCTTAGATTGACATTTAATAAATAGCTTACCCCCATCCCTCTCTGGTTTCCAGGTTTGCCCTGACGGCGGTGTCCCCTGCCGTGGTGGTGCCCTCACTGCTGACCCTCTCTGACGCCGGCTACGGACTGGACAAGGGGATCCCCACCCTTGTGATCGCGGCCGCAACCATTGATGACGTATTTAACATCACGGGCTTTGGCGTACTGCTCGGAATCGTCTTCTCGCAAGGTATAAAAAAATCATGCCAATCTCTTTCAAACCAGTAGATTTCAAGATAAATATACATGTAGGCCTATACAGTGTTTTAATATACATAATATCCATTCTTGTTTTAGGCGAGCTGGCGCTGACTATAGCCAAGGGTCCTCTCGAGATGTTACTGGGGATAGTTTATGGTCTTTTCTTTGGTGTTTTCCTGTGGTACTTCCCATCCAAAGATAATGTAAGTTCTTGATAACAGCCGTGTTTCTATTTTCGCAAACACAGAGTTATAGTTTTAATATAGGTCTGGTCTTAGCTAACTAAGACAGACTATAGTCAGGTTGACAAATTATCTTCCCGATGTGTTGGTTTCTTTTCTTGGCAAACAGAAACCTTATATTGAATATGTAATCACTTTCCAAGTAATGAAACAAGATTATTTTAACTGAAATTGATTATTTCAAATTCATTAAGTATTTGGGTTTCTTCTTTATTTAAACAGGATAACGTGTCGTTTTACCGCACCGTGACACTGCTGGGGTTCGGTCTGGTGGCTGTCTTTGGTAGCTCCATGATTGACCTGTCCGGGGCCGGTCCTCTAGGCTGTCTGACCGTGGGGCTGGTGGCGGCCTTTGGGTGGAGAAAACAGCGACAGGCGGGAGAAAAAGCAAGTTATTAAATCAGACAGACTTCACTTCTTCTGGCTTTAAAATCAGAAAGCAAAGATTCGTACGCCTTTTTTGTCGTTACATTTTTTGTAATGTTATATTTTATGGTATAGGACCAGGTAGCTTTGGCCTCCGGAGTTTTGTGGATGCTGTTCCAGCCATTTTTATTCGGACTGATTGGGGCTGCTGTCAAATCAGAACAAATTCACGACGTAAGATCCCTAGGTAGGTTGTCCAATATATTACAAGTATAAAAATATTACAAGTATAAATCTATATTCATATATACATACCGGTATATAGCAACATCTCCTTCTACAGTGTATATCTATGGATAACAATCTCCTTCCATATCCATATGCAGCATTTCCTTCAATATCCATATACATCATCTTCTCCTTCTATATCCATGTACAACAACGTTTCCTTCAATATCCATATACAATATCTCCTTCTATATCCATGTACAACAACATTTCCTTCAATATCCATATACCGGTACAATATTTCCTTCTATATCCATGTACATCATCTCCTTCTATATCCATGTACAACAACATTTCCTTCAATACCCATATAAAACAAAATCTTCTCCGTCGTGATATATGGAACGATATGAGAAATTCAATTTCATAGGAAGAACAGTTGGTGTTAGAACGTTACAGTATTCCAACATTATTTCACAAGACTTATGTTACATTAATTAAAGTTTTGAAATTTAAAGAATTCAAAATTATCTATAGTTTTGAATTCTTTTAATGTAACACTTAGACTGATAAGATGCATCAAGTCATGCCTCCTCCCTTTGCCTTGTTATACCATTAAAGGGATTAATCCTTCGCATGTATATGTACACATACAACTTCATATCTTCTGTTATACAGCTATATGATATAAGACTTGTCCTGTTTCTGTAGGACTGGGGACCGCTGTGATAGCCGTAGGACAGTCCGTCAGAATCGGCGCTTCTGTGTTGTCAGTGCTTGGAACAGAGTTCTCAACGAAAGAACGCCTCTTCATTGCAATGGCGCGATTTCCCAAAGCAACCGTTCAAGTAAGCAAATCTTTCTACAATGCTAAAGAAATTTACCGTTGTTCGCAATCTAAGTATTTTAAAAACCGGTGTCTTTTTCTTATATGCAGGCGGCCATAGGAGGACTTGCCTTAGACATGGCCCTGGCCGGTGACAACCCTGAGTTTGTGCGGCTTGGTACCACCGTTCTGACCACTGCGGTACTGTCCATCATAATCACAGCCCCCATCGGCGCCCTGGCCATTGCGCTGTCGGGCCCAAGGTTTCTCAACAAACTGGACAGGAAGTGTACAGACCTTGAGAACAGCGAGAGTACCAATCATCCAGAGAACGCAGCTATGTTACCGAGTGATTCAGAACAACTTGTCGTTACCATGGAAACGACTCACTGAGCTATATTATAATTTGACTTTTCTATTTTTAAAATGCATATATTACTGGAAACCACTTCAGGGAGTTGATAGATCTGTAATTATGCATTGATTACAGACGCTATATTTCAAACTAGGTTTTGTGCCACGTAATACTGATGAACCTCTTTTATTAAGCAGATCTTGGTTATGTAGATACTCTGATGTTGACATCTTAATGATATCATTACCAGTGACTTCCTTGTGATATACATGCCATCTTTTGTTGCTATATGTGATTTCTCTACTCAAAATTCATTTGTACACCCCAATATTATACGTTGTAGACTAGAATATAATGTAAAGTTCATGCAGATACATATATCACATGATTCCCGTGTACTAAGGAGTGGCCACTTACCAGACCTACAATATATTTATATAGAAACAGCCAGACTAAAATCTACACACCCCGTTTATCGATAGGTTGAAATCCACAGCAGTTGAAACTGACAGGACTGAATTCGACACGCCCTGTTTATCGATTGGTCGAAACCTACAGCGACCTAAGAAAAATCACGGACTGCACGAAATTATCATGCTGATATCAGACTGGAGACGATTCGGCGTTTCTTTTAGCTAACATACTTATCTACGTTAACAGTAAATTATTGAATTTTCTTACTATTTATTATCAATGTATTTATAGTTAAAAGAAAGATGTACATTTAAACAATAAAATGCTTTCTTTGATGATCATCAAAGAAAGCATTTTATTTTTTAAATATACAGTATAACAGATGGACAGGTTGCAAAGACCATAGCATAAAACGGCCTGTCAAAATATGTATGAATAAATTTCAACTTGGTTTTTTTTTTTTTTTTTGGATTGCAAAATAAGAAACCTTGATCAGATTTTAAGAGCGATAATTATGCACTTACACGAGTTTTGTGTACATAACAAACATTATGAACTCTATATCTCTCTTATAACTTACAAAATTTTGGATTATCTTAAGAAATATCTTGCTGGACATGTGAACATTAAAATTTGAAAAAAGAAATTAAATTTTGTCTTATTTATTCGTTAAAAAATTAATCATACGAAATAATACGAAGTAAATACTATAATCAGCATGTTGGTACATGAAACTTTCAGCAATAAAATGCAGTTCATTTGGACAGAAACCTAAGACCTATATTTCTTATACTCTTTTAGATATAGATACATTTCATGAGAATATCCTAAATATGTTAGATTGGATTCACTATTATGTTAACTCCTACCGGGCTACGGTAAGTTTATTTTAATATTAGAACCATTTCAACAAGACAGTGGACTTTCGGTATAGGACGTAACTATCTATTTCTGGCATCAAAAAAGTTTTTTTTTTTAAATGACGCTGGTTTTGAATGAGATATGCGTAGAATTTGCTCAAATACCATCCAAATCTTGTTGATTTTTAAAAAAGAGCTATGACCGAGTGGCCAACAACGAAATAGACAGGACTACGTCACTTTGCTGTTTGACAGAACTTTATACCCAAAGTCCAAGCTCTTGTTAAAACGGTTCTAGTCCCTTTGTGCAAGCCGAATATTGGCTTGTACATGTATAGTTGCCTAGAATTAACGGATCGATGCTTTCAAATGAGGGCATAAACTGGTTCAAGAACAATGGAGTTTTCACCGGTGTGAGAGCATCTAGTCTGAAGTCTTCAATTCGTCCAAACACTATCAGACGAACATACTTTTTAGTAATCATAAACTTGCTTTTGCTTAGAAATGGATATACTAGTTTATTTGGTTATATTCATAACTACCGGTATCACATTAAATCGATTACCCGAGTACGGAGTCGAGTATCAACTATCGGGGGGTGGGGTAAACATTGCAATATTTCGTTGTGTTTTTTTTTTAAAAATAATTATTTATTATTATTATATAACATCTCACCGCTATATCCAAGCTATATTCCTGTCATATTGTAAGTTTTGAATTGGGTGGGTGTAAATACAAAATTTACAACATGACAACTTTGTAAATTTTGTATCATCTTCGCTAGCCAAGGGTTTTCGGTCACCGAAAACCCTTGGCTAGCGAAGATGATTTTGTATTTACACCCACCCAGTAAATTCAAAATTTACAACATGACATTCCAACATAAAAATAACTCCCACGTCCTATCCTTTAAAACAATTAAAGGTCTATTTTACCTTTTGTGCAATGGGAGCATGCATTGACGTGTTGGTAGGGGTAAATCATGACTGGAATTCGATCAATTTTTAAAATAAATTCGCTTAATGATTAATTCATCGATTTCTTATTTAAAAAAAAATTAATTCCTATATTCTTGAATATACGAATGGGCAATTTTTATTCAGTAAAATATCAACGACAGTGTATTATGTTGAATTGACCTACAGTACACGAGAGTTTAAAACGTTTAAAAATCATAAACTGATTTAATTAATATTCCTGGACATTAATTTTTGCGGAATAAGGTAAATTCAGTTTGGATATTACATAATGTGGACAATGATTCTAGAATACTATCACTAAAATCTGAGGAAATCTAGGTTTAGTGGTTAGCGAATAGTGATGAAACTAAAATTGGCATCAAGCGCGACATAAAAGACACAATCAACAAACAAAACGGTCTTTTTAAACTTTCTAAATTTCTCCCGTGTTTTTTATATATATATATAATTCACATTTCACGTTGAATTGACGTCTTGATGGGAAGATAACCAGAACGATATATGATACTGTCCATACGATAGACAGACTGAACTATTTACTGAACGAGTGCTCGATTGGATATTTGCAGTCAATTAAACGGTTGCTAAATATAGATTTACAAATTTTTCATCAAATTCAAGAACATTTCATCATTATTTTATCATATCTATACTACTATATTAAAATAATAGACTCGAATTTTTGGTCTTTAATATCGAGAATTCGGAAGAATACTGTCTTTTGTTTTATATATTTTAGACATCATTGGTACTTGAAGATTACCAATTTGTTTTAATTTTTTCTCAGTTAAGCTTCGCTAATTAATAATCAACGAAAATTCCCCAAAAAATCCCGGAAATCACCTGGATTTTTTGGATTTTACAATCTTGCGCTTGCGCAATACATTCACGCTAACGGGATCTTTAGTTTATGTTTCCACAATATCACATCTGCATGAATAAACTCAGAAATGATAATACAAATACGGGTAAATTTTCATTGGACTTTTGCTATATATATTCTGTTCATGTATAAATTAATGATTTCTTATGAGAGAAAGTATAAGATAACAAATATACATTTGAAGTACTTTTGTCTTCGTGATGATAAAATTATTTGATTACATGCCAAAAAAAAAGATACATTATACTTGTTACGAGAGTGAAGATAGAATATGTTTTATCGTAAAAATGAATAATGTCCTACGGACCCAGTTTTACAAAGAAAATATGTGTACGTTGGTGAAAAAGGTGTTGAATTCTTCCATTCTATGGATTAAAAGTTTTAGTTGAAAGGTATTTGCAGTCTCAAAAAGGTTTGTTGTGATGAATTTGACTGTTATTTTCAAGGCAACTTCATTAATTTTCTCCAAAATCGTTCCGGAGCGATTCAGCAATTTTCTGCTACATTACGGGTATAAAGAAGGCATTCTAACTGTGGTGAGGGCCTTTCCCGAGACTCAGTTAGATTATTCAAACTAAGTAAAGTGAAATTAATAGCATTATTGTAGGCCTATATCTTTGTTATGTAAATGTCAATAATAAGGTGTGTCGATGTACCCATTTTGTAAATGTAAATTATGCAATGTCAACCCGTGCACGCACGGGTCAAAGTCTAGTATGTCACATATATTTCCTTTTTCATGTACATATTAGATGGAATAATTGTAGCATAAAAAGCCTTAAAATTAGATACGTTTGAATTTAATTAAACTGAACCGGTTAATGTAAAATATAACCATTCACATTATTAATTGACAACAAGATAATCGTTTGTGGTATTATATCATTCTCGAAAACTGTCGGTGCAAGGGTTTATATTAAAAAAAACACAAGGCAAGTTTTATACTGACTTTGAGAAACGACACTTTTAATATTATTTCAATAGGGTCACAAAGTAAACACGGAGAAAAATAAGTCCAACTTAATGTATTTTCAACAATTTTTAAATGTATAAGAAAAGTTCAGTAACTCATTTCAAACTAATAAAACAAAACAATTTATTAGATGACATTTTTTTTTATAAGAAACCTAACCAACCAACCAAACACAATTATATTGTCCACTGCAGGCCAATCGTTAAAATTTGAATGCCCATGGCACATTTAAAACCATGTTCGAATCTCCTCATAACTAGTACCTAAAATCCACGATATGGTAAAATTGAGTCACGTTCACAAATCAAAATAATGCCTCCATCACATTTATATCCCTAACATTGAGTCAATTTCACAAACCAAAATATTTATATCCCAAACACGCACTCTACACTAGTCTACGCGGAGGGATGGCAATTCTAAATTATAAGCACCAACTTCATTTTTTAACATCTCTTAAATTGGAGACTGTTAAAATGGCAGAAGAAATTAAAGAATGAGCGGGAAAGGGGAAAGCAAGACAATTCTCCAAACAAAGACAATAAAAAAAAGGTTTGAAAATAAATAAAATATAAATTTATATATTGCCATAGTATTCTACAGTATTAGTTGAAGTCCCTTTCCCTTACTAGTTTTCAAGGAATAAGGAATCAATCTTTGAGTATTATGAGGTGAGGTGATAATTTTGGTCGGGTTTTGGTCAAATCCAATAAAGCCCAAAGGGCTTTGTGATAGATTTGACCACGCTCACACCAAAATAATAACCTCATAATTCCTAATTACTCATATTTATATTATTTCTAATTTCTACCCATTAAAGCAACATTTTAAAACCACTATTTTTTCATGTAGCACACGCTATGTATTACTACGTGACGCTGCCAATAACGTTGTTCGGTTATGCCACAAGACACGCCCATTTTGTGTCGCTCGTCTTTTATAATTGATTCGTAATGTTATCACAGACAAAGAAAGTTGAACATGTAAATATCAATTAATCAGTTTGCATATTTCTTGGAGGAAGAGAGGATTTCAAAACATTAAATGCATTGATCATAAGATCTCTCTAATAGCACACGAACCCCTGAATTTGGGGGCCATGTATTCTACAACTAAGATAGAAGCTCTTTTGGTTATTCAGGCACGTAGCATCAAAAATTGAATTATCATGGAGTTGCCCCCCCCCACTTGTTTGGGAGTATGTAAAAAATTGATATGAAAATAAGGAAATGAGGAGTGAAATTGAAGTTATATACTACGCCCCCCCCCCCCCCCCCCCCCGATTAGGATTTTGAAGAACTTTAAATTTTCCTCTCTTTTTTTCTTGCTTGTCAAGATTTTTTGGATGAGTCTGCCCCCCCCCCTTTCAAAAACGATGCTACGTGCCTGTTATTACATGAATACATGTACTGTATCCAGGGTTATTTCAACCCGTGCAAGTTTTTGTCCTTCTATACTTGCAAACAGTTTTGCCCCATCTTAAATGTTATGCCTCGTCTTACTTTACTGTGTTTAAAGAAAGATAATTTGAGACATTGGAATTCGCACCGTTTTAAATCCGCCCACTGACAACGAGAGCAAATAGGGCGAAAATAAAACGGGGATAAATATTTCCCTGTATACAGTTTAATATACTCAATTGTTGCTATGTAGTTTGATGTCTTGAATTGAGAGATTTTTTTAAAGGCACAGCTGAAGGCTGGGGAGTGGGCAAGAATTCCCTTTGCTATAGATACAGTTCAGAATGGTTATTGCAAGTAATTTCTGGAAAAAAATAAAAAACTTAAAAACAAATATCCAGTCATTTAAATAGCTCCCTCAAGTAAATCAGATCACTTAAAAATGTGTAAATTTAGATTATTTTACATTATGAATTGTACAGTATTATTGGAATGGACTTCATAAGATCAAGGATGATGTAAAAATACATGTACCGGTAAATGTATGAATGCGTAGAAAAATGACTCCAGTTGTCTGAAATACATGTAAATAATGCTCTATACTTTAAAACATATATATTACTTTGTTTGTTCAAATGAGATCACAGTACTTTCAGTATTGGAATGTGGCGGATGCCTTGGTTGAGATTCTTCTAGGATGGACTGCAGACCAGGAGGCCTTGTTGTTTGTTGTGATGAAGTCTTCAGTCTGTGGAAATCTTCAGCAGTAGAGAGACTTGTTATCTTTTTGAGGGTGGTGGACCCGGCACCAGAACGCTGGCCCTCGGAGTACTTCTCATAGATGTACCACACGCCCCCGGACAGGTTCATAGATATACCGATGTAGGTGGGGTAGTTGTGGCTGATCCCCCCAAAAGTAAACAGACCAAAAAGGGTCTGTACCATTGCCTTCAGGCCCCCCACCACACTGGTAGTGAGGGCCGAAGTCAGACTGGTACACAGAAATAATGTGTAGTTCAAGAGGCACCCCATGCTGATCGCCAGGACGAATATCACAAAGAAGGACAATGGACTGTTTGTGGTGTACTTGGTGACTTGGAATACTTCACCATTCAGAAACATGTACAGTGTCAGAAAAGGCAGGGTGTTCACGCTGTTCAGTTGTAGTGTTTCCACAGTGCTGATGTCTTTCTCACAGTACCGCTGAACAAGCAGAAGGTACAGTGATTGTGAAAGGTTGCTCAATGCTCCACATGTATATGCTAGCCAGTTAAATTTCAGATCTCCATAACCTGCCCAAGAATAATTCATACATAAATACAAATTAATGCAAAAAGTTGATCAAGTTGACTTCAAGTTCTTCAACAATTATCTTCAACATTTTTTTCTACATATTAATCAAATTTGTATGAATTTTGCATTACTCAAAATAAAAGCACGTGCAGATCCAGAAAATTTTTCCAGAGGTATTCTCAGGAAAAACTCTGTTTGCCAGGGGGGTCTGAGGCCCATTTCAGGTAATTTTACTACTTGAGTTTAATAAGTTTGAATTTTTTCAGGGGGGGGGGGGGTCAGGACCCCCCCCTCTCCACATCAATGCATGAAAAATATGTTCATTATCTTACCTGCTACAACACAACCCATGGTCAAAAGAATCACAGATAGAGTTGTTGCCCGAGTAGGATGCGACTTCTTTAGAACAACAACAGATAAAAACATGGTCACTAACGGTACACATCGTTTTAGAACCCCATACATGGCAACATTCATGTGACTTAGAGCACTCAAGCCTAAGACTGAGTTGACTCCATAAAAAAAGGCAGGTAATGCAAACGACTTTCCTCTCTGTATGGTGTATCTGGGCAAATTTATCAGATTAACACATGACAACACCTCCAGAAGCGTAATGGTGAACACCATCTGAATCACCATGATGAATACAGGAAAATCAAATTCAAGTGTTGTCATCAAAGCCTTGTTTATAAATGCCATGGAAACAGAACATGTGCCGTACATAACTGCAGCAAGAGTTCCTCGCAAACCCGATTCTGTGAGACATTTTTCTAAGTAACCAATGAAGTTTGTCATTATGTCATTACAACTGAAAAAGAAAATTTTCATTACCAGTAATCCAGATTTTCACAAATGTAATAGTGACAGTCTCTGGCAGATCAAAAAAATCAATAAATAGAAATCCATGTACAGTGTAAATGTTTTACAAGTTTATTTACGGTAGGTTTTGTCAAACAAATACAACTTACATTCACAAGATTTATACTATAGGGTTCCATAAAGTTCTGAATGGATCAAAGATGTAGAATGAGAAGATCAATTAGCACTATACTCTGTCGTATGATATCCTGGCATCATATTCTGCTTAATTTTTTGATAATTATAAATAAATTAATGCAGGATTTGAACAGTGCTTATTCTAAAGTATGAAAAAATTCCAAGATTTTTCCTCCTTTGAAATCCCCCCCCCCTAAAGCTTGTCAAGTTGAATAAGCTGCTAAAAATTAAACGAATTAGGAGATTTTAAAAAGTAAATCACATAGAAATACTAGTATGTTTCATGTATCAAAAAATTGTGTGAGGCTTCCTGACAAATTTCCAAAGGAAAAAGTATTTTTTATGATGTTAGATATTTTCCCCTTCAAATTTTTGTAAGAAATCTGATTTCGTTCTTGTAAAGTTTTCAGCATGGGTAAAAGAGATGACTTATATTGATTTCAATTTAACTTTTAAGACAGGTATGTGTATTTTAACTATAAAAATCATCATAAAATATTGGAAACAGTAACCCGAGACATAACCTTATATAATAGAAGATTCATTAAGCTTCTGCTTTTGAATCTTAAAACTGTTAGGTACATAATTAGAGAATATTTTACTTCATGAAAGTTTTGGCATTCAGGATATTAATGCTATTTTATAAATCATTAAGATTATACATGTATTTAAATTTCATTTCTTTCTTGCCATGCCATCCTAGGCATCCTACATGGGATTGTAATGGGATAAGAGAAATAATGACAGATTTGAATCCGGGCCCCCTGAATCTCTAGTCAGGTGCTCTACCAACAGAGCTATCTGGCATCGGTATCCTAACCAGTCTGACTTTCACATTCCTCCCCCCTTAAATGATCTTTGCCCTCGAAGATCACCCCCAGGCTCTTTCCCAGGCAGGAGTTAACCTGTCAGTTCCTGGGGTTGGTCACGGCACCAAATTAACAGGATGGGAGAAATAATGACGGACCAGACTGGGATTCGAACCCCGGCCTCCTGAATCTCAAGTGAAGAGCTCTATCAACTGAGCTATCTGGTGCCGGTATTCGTACCGGTCTGACCGTCACAGGATATATATCCGATAATATCATAAAAAGGAAATGGACAACTTTGCCAAACCTATAATTGACAGTTATATCAATACACTAAACCATGAATTTGTCCTTATACAGTATAATATACTATATACGAATACAATCAACAACGGTTTTATACTTGAGGAAATTCGAATTTACATACTACACATTACAAATTGTTTGATTTTTTCATTTTATATTGACACTTTTTTAGGATACGCTACAGAAAATATTAAAAGTACCTCAAGTGTATCCTTTAAGTTCCGTTATTTTACTGGCTTATGTAGAAACAACGGGACAGGGTGAGTTTGAAGTTTCTACCCAGAACCTAATAATACCCACGGCCACAACGTCATTCGGCAAACCTCGTTGCACGAACTTAATGATCGGGATTGGAATACAATAATGGATAGAAATAGTTGAATGTATAATAAAAACAAACAATTTTACTACTTTAGATTAAAATTGTCTCTTTCTGGTGTATAACCTATCACCAAATAACAATAATTTCAAACAATCTGATTAAAAATAAGATTGCAACACCTGCATGTTTTAATACATCGGGATCGGATATCAAAGGGTACAAAGTGAAAGTTGCTATGCATGAATTTTCATTTTGTTCACAGGCTGCTGCTCATGGCGGGGGATTTGATAGTTGAAATATTACAATAACCGAATAGAAGTCATGTGGAATGTGTTTGTGCCTTCCTGTATACTTAATCGAAAATCGGGTAAACTTTATGGAAGAGTTATAGGGGAAGAGAGATTAGTTCTTATTGATGAAGACAGTGTGCATGCTACACATGGTGACAAATCAATAGGTACATTCAGGAAGCTAGTTGAGGAAGAGTCAAATGAAAATAAAAACAAAATAAAAAGTTCTAATAAATGTATTTTTATTGATTTGTGTTGCAACACTGATGGAGATATTAGTTGTGATATTATAAATAATTCTGAAAAACTTGAGTGCAACGTAGTGGTTTTTGAACCCCAGCAGTTTGTTGACTCATATTTTCTAAATTGGAACAAGTTGACAGAAACCAAAAGTGAAAACATTGTAGAAACTTTGTCCAGATTGTTGAGCTTGGTAGATTTGAATAATGCAAGGACAATACTCCTTCAGAAACTGCAATGTATGGTGATATTTTTATTCCAGATTATTGGATATCTCTTAGATAACAGGTAACTAACACACATGAGTGGATTATACTATCTGTCATTCTTTGAAAGGTGACCTTGAACTCATTTTGAAGGTTATGGCAATTACTAAACATGTTCTGGTTCATATATGCACATCTGCAATGTGCTTGAAATGTATTTTTTTCTTAGTTTAGTCTTTATTATGATAGGGTTGCTAGACTTGGACCCCTCAAGTTTGTTGCAAGTTGTTCTTCATTACTGAATCATCAGATCTCTAGGAGACAAGAATACCTGAATGCCAGAGGAGGTGACCACCGCTTGTCAAGGACACAACTTGGGTGAGAATTATGGATTGGATTTGATTTACCCCTCCAGTTTTCAATTAGAATCCAGTACTTTTGAATTTATATTATAAATAAAAGAAGAATTTCAATTAATGCTGCTCATTTTTTCTTTTTTGATTTGCAGATTAGCAAATGTGTGTTTGAGACAATTTTTGGACACAATGCTTGGAATGACAGTAATGTACGTTTTCTTTCACAACAACCTATCTGATCAGCTAGCAGCAGACATTATCACCTGGGCCTATGTAAGTTAATTTAAGAAACAAATATCTGTAACGCCTTTATTGAGTATAATTTAAAATCAAGGAATAAAAACTCTTCAAAATATTTTGAAACAAGAGGCCCATGGGTCACCTCACTCACCAGAATTAAAATGTTAAAATCTGATCCAGATATTGAACTTGCATTCATTCATGGAATAAAATCCAATACAAAAAATAGATAATTGTCTTCATTTCTTGATTTATTTCTTATGTTTCGGTTTTGCTAAAATATTAATGTAGTTATGATTAAGCATTTTATTGTAATTATAAGCCAAAACCAAATACATGTGTAGCATTTTCATAGTTTTACATTATCTCTGTTTAGCCTCTGAAATAATTGTGGAGAAGAGTATTTAAACACACCCGCTTCATTGTTGGTTTTCTGTAGGCTGTTGCTGACTATCTCTATTCGCTAGTCACATGGTTGATGGGTGCTCCAGCAGGACTGAAACTAAACAAGCAACTGACTGAATTTTTAGGACACTTCTTCCTCTACCATATACACTTATGGAAAGGTATCGTACTATCGTGTGTGGATCTAAAAAAAAATTTCAAAGGGGGAGGGGGTCAAAGGGACTTCCAAGTTTGCCAGGGGGTCCGAGGCATTTTTGGGGTTATTTAATTTTTATCACATTCAAAAGACTGTGTTGCTGTCAAATATTAGAATTCATGTTCTAATCTTAATTGAGGATTTATATTTTATGTATATGATTATCTTACAAAAAGATTTTTTCCAAAATAGGCCCAGTCTGATAAATGGTTTTGGTGTACTAAGTGTATTAATGTTGTCTATCTGTTTGGCAGGATATCTAGTAATCTTACAGCCAGTGTTAAGCAGTGTGCTGTGGTCTGCGTCCCTGTTAGGGGTACTGGGATTGACTTCACAGTTGTGCTTTCTACGAGATGTGTTGTCTATGATGACCTTGCACATATACTGCTTCTATGTTTATGCTGCTAGGTAAGGAAAAGTATATTGATTTCTTTTCCATTGTGTTAAAACTGTTAAATGATTCACTCTTGATCCAGCTATTTTGGGTTGTTTTTTTTAATGTGAAACAATCATTGACAAAATATAGACAAAAACTCTGAATTCTGTTTCTGCATTTGAAATTACAAGTGTAGAACAGCTTTAGTTGTCCTTTTAATTATGCTTACATTCTCTCCAATAACAGAATATACCAGTTCCAAGTGTATGCGCTGTCAGCTTTCTGGCGTCTATTTAGAGGGAAGAAATGGAACATGCTGCGCCAGCGTTTGGATTCAGTTCGTTACAACGTGGATCAACTTTTCCTAGGAACTCTTCTATTTACCATACTTCTCTTCACACTACCAACATTTGCGTTATATTATGTTGTTTTTACATTGGTATGTACTTTACATTATCTATTTACCATGGAGTCATTACAAGTTGTGGTTTATTTTTGCTGATTTCATGCCCCTCCTCCCTTCAGCTGCAAATTTATACATCCTCTCATTATAAAAAAAGAAGTATATTCATTCAAGTAATACCGGTACAAGTAAAACCACGTAATTACATCCCTTTAAATACGTGAACAATTTACTAGCCATGATATTTGCAAGGCCTCCATGAATTTAAGGAGGCCGATTTAGGGGTTTTTTGCTTTAAAACTACAATAGCAAAACTTTTATATTTTTTAACCTTATGTAATATACACCAACTCTAGTATACTTGCGAAGTTTCAAGAAAATCTACCATCTGGTTCGTTTTAGTGGCCATCTCAAAATACAAGTACATTTAACATAGGAATATATGGTAAATTATTATTTACCACACTTTGAAGCAGATTTAAAACATACTGCATCATCGATTTTCCTCAAATTGTATTATGTGATTAGAAATACGGTATCATTTTCTACCTTGAATGTAAAAAATACTAAAATTCTATCATCTGGTTCATAGTGGGGGTCATCTCAAATATCAAAATGCACCAAATTTTGCTATATATTTGGAGTATTACAAATGTAGAGGGGTACAATGGATTCATTCGAAAATTCATTCTACAAAGCTTCATTTCATGTCATAAAAGCAGTGGCAGCGGAAAAACCATTTAAAAAATAAAAATTCTCTTAAAAATTCTAAATATTATTATCTTATTTTGTTTAGTGTGTTCAATTTAATAATGATATCGAAACAATTTCTTTAAAAGTATAAAGTTTACTAGAATGCGCAAAAACGTGCAATGAAAACTGAAGTCGCCCTCCTTAAATTAGTCCACAGTACTGTATTTTATACTTTTCAGTGTATTATATACCTACAGTTTACATCAACATGTTTAAATTTGAATAAGTTAAAGTTTAGACACCAGAGAGTTTACATTGAAACTTTATCATTTATCCCTTGCAGCTCCGTCTTATTGTATTGACAGCTCACCAAGCAATCCACACTATCGTACAGACAATTGACACTTTCCCGCTGTTTTCGGTAGTGATGTGGTGTTTAAACTTTAGACAAATGACAGGTAATTTTGCAAATTGGTGTACGGTTCTTAATTTCTTCGCTAAGTCAAAGACATCATCCTATTAATAGCCATGCTAGTTTCTGACTGGCTTGTATATTGTCATCAAGTTATATCTCCCTCCCACTTTTAGTTTATTCAATTAAAAAATGAAAGTATTTGCTACATTTACTGATAATTAAATGTTTCACCTATTTAATTTTCAAGTTCAATGGATTGCTGCTGTATCTTTCAGTCCTTTGATTTTTAAAATAAAAATATTATTTATCAGGGTCTCGTGGATATTTTTTTAGGAGATGTTTTATTCACTTGTGTTACACAGAAATCCAGCAACTTGTTACCTGTATTTTCACTCCAAGTAAGATTTAATTAAAAATAATTGAAATTCAGTTTACCTTCATTTGGTCCTTTAAAGCTCAGAGTATAATTTGATTCACTTAGTATTTGTGCCTTATTTAAGATAACTTCACTGATAATTTTTTTTTACATTATTTCAGATAATACAGATGCCAATAAGAAAACTCCTCTCAAGATCTGAAAATCCATTTAGAAAAGCACAGGAAAAGAAATACCTCTGGAGCAGTTTAATTGGGGATCTTGTATGGGGACGTTTAATTTATCCATGGGTAGAAGTTTCTCATCCCTAATAAAATTTGTTTTATGAAATTTTGATTTGTTTTTATGTTTGTTTGGTACGCATTAGCTTTTTGCTAATTTCTTTCCAATTGATCATGAATGGTATCTATGTGTGTGCATGCACATAATCTAAATAGTTTAATGCTTCCAAACATTAGAAAAAAATTATAAAAATTTTGTTGTAAATTTATATTACATATTTTTTATAGTAGAGGCCCAAAGATCTTTATTGTCACCTGAGTACATGTACCATAGAGTGTACATAGACATGTTGGGAGATCTCAAACATTTAAGCCTCAATGTAAGGAATAAGGAATCATTCTTTGAATATTATGAGATGATCAAATAGATCGGGGTGATCAAATCCAAGAAAGCCCGAAAGTTGGCGAAATGAGAAAGAGCGTAATATACCTCTTTTTCTTGATAGTGCAGAGAAATATTCTTTTATTGATTGTTATAGCTTAACCCACCCCCCCCCCCAAAAAAAAATCCATTCCTATTAAATATACCTTTAAAAATTTCCAATTTTTTTTTTCCATGGTGCTTGCCCAATCAAGATGACAGAGTAGGAAACAAACTCATTGTGACTTGATACACAATGTCCATTTTCTTAAATATATAATTGGAAAAACAAAAGTTTCATACGAGTCCACCTGCCCGACAATTAGCTATATGTCTGTTTAGCTCTCGGTTTGGGAAAATCCGCCGTATATAGCTTCAAAGTCGCCCGTCCAATTTTTTTCGACCAGGAGCTACAGACCTGCAGCTAGCCCGACAGGATCGTATTGGTCGGTGTTTGTCGTGATAGAATTGTCGTGATCGTATTGGTCGGTGTTTGTCATTGATAGAATTTTAGTGCGAAGTAAGATCGGAAACATACATAACGTTATAAAGTAGTTTATGTCTCTGATAAGATTCTACAGATCTAATTTATTGCTACTATTGAAGGAGTCGTCTTTAAAAACATTTCATTTGTGTATGTGCATGATTAAGTGCCCCTGCCCCCTCCCAGATTGAGAAAGCGTGTGTATTCGATAGGTTTATTTTAACGTGCGGTGGAAAAAAACTCCACTGTATCGTACGAAAAATGTACATACACGTCATGTATCTTTAATCGTGCTGGATGCACTGGGCAGTTTCAGTATCAATGTGAAACAACACGAGATCAACTGGACCAATTTTCGACAGCAATTAATTTTTTTTAAGTTTTACTGTGCTTTACATGATGCCCATCAATAAACGCAACGCGTGTCATAAATACCGCGTTTTTGCCAAACATACTTCATACTTGTATAATATATATCAAACGTGGAAGTAATATGATTATCAATTGAAAATTCTGTTTCGAATGCACCCGTGTCTTTGCTGTATCTGATCTCGTGTTAGCTCATTCAGAACGTTTTCCAAATGTACGCGTGTCTCTGTCGTTTATATATTGCGACCTCGTGTGCAGCTCATTCCGATCAGGTTTTAGATAAAGGTGTTACAGGTTGTCATATTAAAATGCACTTTTCAGTGTGGTCAAAATGATAGGACCTGTTATAATTATTGAACTGAAACACTTTCAAAAAAAAATTTCTTCCATTTCCGTTTTCCACCATTTTGTTCCCCATCGTGGCCTCTCTAAGCGATCAACAACAAAATTTTCCATTCGTCATATTTTAGGGAACAACTCAATAGCTGGTATAACCATGATATTTGAATATCGTACTTTGATATCACCCCTGCATTACCTGCAAACAAAGCGAGACTAGGTATTTGACCATTGGAGTTTAGTGAAAAAAATCTTAATGAAATATCATTTATTTGTCTTTCACATATACAGGGTTTCCCAGAATATCTGATACCATTTGAAATTCATGTAAATTTATTAATGCTTGGCCAAAACTTGTGACTCAAATATATAAAAAGTAAAATAGTTGAATTTTTTTTCCACAAAAAAGTTTAGGAGAAAAAAATTCCTTATTGAAATATGATGTCAAAAAATTATATATATCATATTTCTTTGGTTGATTTTTTTTTCAAGATGAATCGGAAAAATCGAGAGCCTTTTTAAAACTTTTTTTTTCAATCTACACTCAAGATATTGTTGCATGAATTATTAAATTAGAATACCCTGGGGAAAAAACAACTTTAAGCAAAGCAACAGTCAATTTAAATAGTACGAAGATGGGATGACGTAATCATTGATAAAAAAGGACGTCAATATTTGACACACTCTATAAAGTATTTTTCGTTTTCTGTTAAATAAATTTAATCAAAGTAGTTTAAAGAGTAAATGGTATCGGATATTCTGGGACACCCTGTATATATGACCCCATTTTCGTGTTCTTTATTTAAACGTGATGGAATGTGTGGGTGCGTTATTAGCAAGATGCGACAAATTAGTCTCAGTAAAGAGACACGAGGTTAAGGCATAAGGGGTTTACGGGAGGTAACTCTTCACATAGAGATACCAATTTACGTAAATGTAACACTAATATTCTTAAAAACTGATATATAACTTACATTTTTATATGTGTGTGCCTTTTTTTAAAGAGAGGTGGGTGTCATTTAAAAAAAAATATATTTATGCATTTTCTCATAGAAAATAATATGTTGCAACAGGGCGAGGGGATATAGCCTACAGCACCAGCTTTTCATTGGTTAGAATAGCTATTTGCATATTATTCCACACGCATGCGTTAAGGGCTAGGTGGCCATTTTGGATTCTGTCGTTCGACGACAACCACGAAAACTCTGAAATACGAAAATGCAAGAGATTTAACAAAAAATTCTAAAACACAGTAAGTACGCATTAACATTAACTTAATAAACTCCAGTAAAATCGTTGTTTTTAAGTTTACATGGCTTTTACATTATGACACTTTCCCTTGTTTTAACATTTTAACACATAATGTAAAGATTAAAGAATATTCAGTCTGCAAAGACAAATCTCACCTGTATATACGTTTGAATCCTGTGCTTAACATGCTATCCGTCTTTATGAATCATATTTGGAATACATACATTTCCCTTTGTTTGTATCGGTATCAACACAATGCTTTCGGCATAGACGTCGATGTTGTCGACCATTGTATTTGGCGATCTTGAGTCGACCCCTCTCTTTAACGTCACGTGATATATTTTTATTGCAGAGAGGCCCTGCACGGGTTATTTTTAGAGTTGCGATGATACTGACGGTGGTGTCAACTTTTGAATTTTAATAATGTAATAAATCTGACATTTTAATTTTTGTTCTTAGAAATTGATATGAAGATAAATTTCACAGGATGTGGTTTTAAGCCAAAGGTGCATTGAATTATGCACATTATCATGGCCCGAACCCGTCATGAAACATACTTGGTGACCACGTGGCAAATCTATCCTTGAAACAATTTATCGACAATCAGCGGAATATTTTGTATACTATAAGATATTAGCGCAAAGGGTGATAATTTATGAATTTACACATGATTTATAAAAAGTTAATTAAACCTTTATATTTTTTCAACATAATTTAATGCACGAGACTATTCTGATTTGTCTCGATGTCGTACCCGTGCAAATGTTCGAAACATTCGCATAGAAATCATCACCGTCATCATCATGATGATATCTCGTCATCATCATCATCATCAGATATTGAGATTTACGTTGACTCTCTTTAGTGCAAGTGTACCGTAGCAGCCCGAAATTTGCTCAATTTTGATCGATTTACTTCATATTCCTTTATATACATGTATATTTATATCGATGCGGTTGTAAAATTTATTATAACTATTAATTCAGTTCATGTTTTCACCAAAGCAGAAACGACAATAATCTGTTGGGTACGAGAAAAAATGGGTTTTGAAATTTTCCCTTAGGTGAAACCAGTCCTAACTGGATTGATGACGACATGTTTCCCTCCGTACTATCAGCGAAGCAGACATTCTTTATGCGAAATGGAAGAGGATTGGTCATCTAATATTCACGACACACTTATTTTTGCGTAATTTAAATCAAAAGATCTTGATAACAAATGATGTGAAGAAATAGGCCTAATGTAAAATGCGCGATAGTGACACGCCGTAGGCTATATGTTATATAACGTTATGCCTAACTGACGTGTCGTCACTGTACAGCTGTAAGAAATGTTACGGCTTCGATAGATCCATGTATGCAATTGATAGACCTCAGTCATTCCGTAAAAAAATGCATTACATATATTCTTTCTCAAAATATATATATATGTAATTCTAAACAAAATCATTATGCAGAAAGTCTATTTTCACTGGTTAGATTATCGTTATTTAAGGAATAAGAAATCATTATTCGAGTATTAACGTTATGTAGAGATCAAATACGATCATTTGTGATAAAATCCAATCAATGAAGCCCAAAGGGCTTAATGATAGATTTGATCACACCTTACCGTATTTGATCACCTTATAATATTCAAAGAATGATCCTTAAAAAATCCTAGACTAAGTTTGTTCTAATAAATATATCAACAATTGCTGAATTTAATATTTATTACTGTGGTTTCGTCAATATTCATTGAATACCAATTTTCGTGGATTTCGTTGTTAAGTTGGTCCACGAAATTAAATGTTCATTGAAGTTCAATTTTAACTAGGATCATTGGCCACGAATTTATGTATCCTTGAAACTAAGGTTTTCAGAAAATCCACGAAAACTGATACCCACGAAAATGAATGAAACTACAGTAATCAAAAATGTACATATTTAACGTTATGTTAACATATTTTCATTGTATAAAATCATGGAATTTCTGCTTGTCCCCCTAATTTACTTTATTTACGTCATTGATGAAATGTATTGAACTATTAAATTATATTTAAATTACATTTTTCAATGTCTTTGCCGGTGATAACACTACATTTACATCCACCAAGTATTATTCCCTCTATTTCTTACGGAAACATATAGTTAATTCATAGCTCTATAGAACAGCCAGACTGAAATCTACACGCCCGGTTTATCGATTGGTCAAAATCTACGGCGGCTGAAACTGACAAGAAAGTGACAGGATTGAATTTGACACGCCCTGTTTATCGATTGGTCGAGACCTACAACTACCTAAGAAAAATCACAGACTGCACGAACTAACCATGATGATGTCAGACTCAAAGTCTCACTGGAGACGATTTGGCTGTTTCTTTTAGCTAACGTACTTATGTACATTAACAGTAATTTAGT
The DNA here is from genome assembly GCF_963853765.1 of Magallana gigas. Lineage (NCBI taxonomy): Eukaryota > Metazoa > Mollusca > Bivalvia > Ostreida > Ostreidae > Magallana > Magallana gigas. The sequence continues at coordinate 22,097,816 of NC_088859.1, read as the reverse complement.
GAATTTTACCTACTTTTTACACTCAATTTATTAATTAGTTAAAATAAAGATGTTAATATAAGCAATAAAATGCTCACTTTGGTGATTCATGTGGGTTATGAAGGTAGCAATCATTGATTTAAGTGATGATTTTGGTCAGGGCGTAAAGGTTTTTGGGCTTAATAGGATTTGATCACGCCCAACCAAAATTATCACCTCATAATATTCAAACTTGGGAATGATTCCTTATTCCTTAAAGCGTTTATAGGCTCATATATCACAGACAATGGAAAATAAAAATATTTGATCATAAAAACATCAGGTTTAATTAGTCTAAGTGTATTTTAAATATTTTGCATATGTATTATTAACAACAATGAAGTTAAAGGACCTAATTTGTTATTTATTATAAACTATATAATTTGTGTAACATCTCTTTGATAAGTGTTACTTGCAACAAAGAGATTATGAACTGTTGCTCAGAAATCATTTATGAATAATAATTATATAAGGACAAATAATAAATAGTTCATATAATTTTTTTTTTCACTTATATTACATTAATAATATAATGATGGGTTACCATCTCCAAACTTGGTATATGTTTTTCAATCGTTTAAGTCCTAAAATTTTCTTATGTGTACATGCAGGTAGATAATGTTGACCTTAATTATTCACTAAAAGGAAGGACATACTTTCTGGTCTTTGTATAAGAGCAAAATGAATTATAATCAAACTTTTAAAGTTTATTTAGTTGTCACTGAATATTTCAATAATAAAAGGTTTTGAAGTGATTAACTTGCAAATAATTTGCCATGAAAATCTATTGAGAAGAGAGATAACTCTTTTTAGAAAAATGGAAGAAGCTTGGGTTTCTTAACTTTCTTGTTATGTGGAAATATTTGTTGAATAATAGCATGAACATTATCTCTATATTGTCATTTGAAAATTTCTTAACTATAGGTATATGCCCATAAAATTTTTTAATTTTAGGTTATAAAAGAATTTTGTTACAAAGATTGGTGATTAAGTTATTTTGAAGGAAAATTGGTTTAAAAGTCAATATTAAAATCAATATTTTATAGATATGTTTAAAGGATTGATTTTTATCCCCCCACCCCACCTCCTCCCCCCAAAAAAGAAAGTATTTTTTAAAACACTTAAAAGGGGGCAAAATTAAATTACAAAAAAAAATAAATCAATTTTAGGTGTAATTAATGACCTTTCTCAATTTTAATCAACTTTCCACATACTGTAAATTTTATTGCACTGTAGAATCATGAATGAATTGGCATTTCCAGAACAGGGGTTTTGAGATAATTTCCAGCAAATAAAAAGTCTATACAGCATGATTTTTTTATTAAAAAAATTGTTTGATGATCAAACACCAAAATAATTTAGATGGATTGGATTCTTTCTTGTTGCTGCTTTTTCCCCGAAATACTCATTTAAATGCTTAGTTTGGTCTAAATAGTATCACTGTGTGATGATCTTATATGGAGTTGGACATTTATGTGATCCCTTACTGTTACATGTGTAGACTTATTGTCTATTTTTGTTTATAATAATGCTTACCAGCTGGCATCTTTCAGGTGACCAAGGGATGGGGGGGGGGGGGGGGGGTAATTATGGTGTATTCGACATCATATTTTGCAGAGACTAGGGGAGATAACAAAGAAATTAAAGTTATTTTCTTTGATTTTTTATGTTACTATACGTAATTATATTTTTGTAGACCAGGAGGGAGGTTGTGTTGGAATGGCTGAAGAAATTGTCATTTTTGCAAAGTTTTTGTAAAGGTAATTACCATGTTCATGTAAAATGTGATGAAACGAATTGCTAGTTTACATAGGCGTCGGAAGCAAATTGAAAGTGGGGGGGCTAGACTAATCCTCGGAAATATTGCAAAAAAAGTAATTCCCAAAATCATGGAAATCCTAATCCGCGGGGGGGGGGGGGGAGTATACCTATACTTCCAAAAAACAAATTACTTACCCAAGTTTTCTTTTTTCCAAAATCATGAAATTCCTAATCCGTGGGGGGGGGGGGGGGGGGGGGGGGCTAGTATGCTTCTGAAACTAACTTCTCAATCTTTCAAGGTAAATTTAGGAACAATAATCTTTCCTGCGAGAAAAAGTGGGGGGGCTGAACCCTCTATCATGCTATGTTTCTAATGGTTAGGTATCACTTTGCAAAAAAAGTGGGGGGGCTAAGGCCCCCCTAGCCCCCCCGGTTCCGACGCCTATGGTTTATTCATGCATGAATAGCACTCCTAATACATAGGAGTGATATTAAGATGAGTAAGAAAACACAAGGAATACATCGTCATGAACTATTCTTATTTCGATTCATTCATTTTCAATATTTGGTATTTGGTAAAGTAATTCAGCTTGTGATTTAAGACAAAAACTTTTTGCAAAAAGACAGTTACAATTTTGAAATTATTGATATATTTTCTTATGTGTACTGATTTAATCACAATTAACAATATTATGAAATCAATTTACATGTATTTATTTTTTTGCAGTTTAAGTGACTTGGGTACTTTCACAAAATTTCAAAATGAGCAGCTCGGCTACTTCTGAAAGTTGTGAGACACCAGGTTTAAATGCTAGCGCTATAAATGGACAGTATTTGATGGAGAAAAACCAAATGAATGGCCAGAATAATTTGGCTATTGGTCACAGTGACCAAAAAGCGATTAAGGAGGCTCCCCCTCCAAGAAAGGAAGACTACTCTAGTGACATGGGCATTTTTAACAGCAAAAATGGGCCAACGTTTGATGGCACACCTATAAATCTACTGGATGAGAGATCCTTTGTAATGAATGATAAGATGAAAAACTCACTCAGGGATTTTATGAACAAAATGTCTGAAAATACTCCAACCCTTGGAAATCTCTTAGCCAAAACAAAATACACTGGGTTAAATTCCAAGGACACCAGAAGTGTGATTAATATGAATGCGACCCCGTCCCCCACCACCTCCACCACCACCACCACCCCCACTGTGTCAGGTGGAGCCAAGGCGGCATCCATAGGAAACTTGTTTGACAAAATGCAAGAAATGCAAAACTCTACAACTTCTGATGAGAAAACCACAGAGAAAAATAATAAAGGTAAGATTATGATATCGATGCCAGACCTACGAAAAGGAGAGAGTAAAATAACATTTTAGTACATCTTATTTAACAGCACCTGACACTAATTTCAGTTATCAAATTGAAGACGTTTAAAAAAATAAGTGGTTGGTACTTACAACAAATCCATTATGGGGATATTTTTTTGATCTGTCATATGCATATGAGTTTAATTTAAGAATTTGAAAAATGATCTGTACATTTTATCAATTTGCTCATACACATTGTATTCATATTTCAGGCAATGCAGCAGCAAGTGTAGAATCAGTGACCAATAAAAACTGTAATGAAGTGATTGAGCTTGATGACAGTATAGAAGACAAAGAAATAGAAAAAAACAACTGTGATTTATCTGTGCAATCAAATGATCTCAAAGACAAATGTAACCAGAAGAAATCTGAAGATGAACTCCTAGAAATAAGTTCTGATTCAGATAATGAAGTCAAGCAAAAACTTCAGAAAGAGGAGAGGAAGGAAAATGACATGAAATCAGAGGAGGAGGACAAGTTGTTGGCATCAGATGAGGATGATACTCGACAATCAGGGGTATCTACAGCCAGTCACCACTCTCAGGAAACCATCGCTAAATGTGAGGATTCTCAGGAATCAATGAATAAATGTGAGGACTCGCAAGAATCTATTGGTAAATTTGAGGACTCTGGAGAATCCATCAGTAAATTTGAGGACTCTCCAGAATCCACCAGTAAATTTGAGGACTCACGAGAATCCACCAGTAAATGTGAGGATTCACGGGAATCCACTAGTAAATGTGAGGATTCGCAGGATTCTGCAGACTGTGAAAAAGGGTCTGACAGTAACAATGGAAAAGACAATGAAAGTGCATCAGAAAAAATGGAAGTTGATGAAGAGGAAGAAGAAAGTGATAGTGAAAGTGTTAAAAATGAGGATTCAGATAGCAAATCATCTGAAGACAGCAAGAAATCAGACTCTGGGGACAAAAAGGTAGAAAAGGGTATAAATGAAAAGAAAAGACCAGCAAACTTTGAAGATGCACTTGCCTTCGGACCAAAGCGTACCCGATTGGACATGGTAATAGGAAAGCTAGGATCCCAAATTGGAATTGCTCCTGAGAGTTTGAAAGACGAGGAAATGTCTGACACCGATACAGCAACTGAATCCACACCAACACCTACTGAGGACACTGAGGATGAAGATGAGGAAAACAGTTTACAACGAAAGAAAAAGAAACCTCCAGTTAGGCTGTCCGAAAAGGTATGGTACTCATTTATTTTAAAGATTTTTTTCTTGTTATTTGGATAGTAAAGAAACATTTGTTGTGAACTTTTGTTGAAGCTTATAGGGTTTGAAGATGATTTGATAGGTATTTTAATTTTCAATTGTTGGAGTGTTCTGTCCATGAAATAGTTTTTAGGAAAGAGGTCTGAATGTGGGGACATTGCTTATCATAGTATTACATAACATATAGCTATACAATAAGATTTTTTGAAAATTTAAATCAACTGGAGACCAGGTTGATCTGCAGGCACCCTATAGGCTATAGTGATCAGTCCATCTGTCCATCCAACATCACTCACTGGTTTGAGGTATTTTATCTCTCCCTTTGGATAAAAATTCCTTGTCATGTATAAATTCCTTGTCTGGACCATTTATTGGTCTCCACTTAGTTCATTATGGCTTATTCTTCACCAGGTTTTTTTTTAGGGGGCGTAGGGAGCCTGTATTCGACCCCATTCCCAACGGTAAAAAGTACATGTTTTTCCCAATTTCATCACAGAAAATTCCCAAAAGTTAAAAGCAAATATCGTTTAAGAAAAAAAAAAACGTGTCCCGAAGTTCGTGAAAAGCAAATCGGGATCGGGGTTTTAAAAATTAATCTAAACCGCATGCTCCAAATAAGGGCCGCCATATTGTGACTGTCAACCATGTCGCACAATTCAAAGTATTACAGAAAAAAAAAATTAAACTGGATGATGCAAAAATGGTTAAACACATACTTTTCTAACAATATGTTTATGTCTTATTTGAAATTATTTAGAGAAATGTAAGGTATGACATTTTTCCCAATTTCATCCAAATGTCGCTATTTTTCCCAAATGAAAAGGCCCAGGCCCTTGTTTTTGGGACCTAAAAACAACCCTGTTCACCCAAACAACGGTGACCTCAAAGTTTTAAGGTCAAGGTCAAATTTGAAAAAAATCCTTTTCTGTAACTTTGCAAGATCATAGAACATTTGATGCTGTTTTAAATCAAGTTTTGGATCATACTTTTTCTCCCCTTGAACTACTTTATCTTGCTCTGACTTAATTCAAACACCCCCATCCATCCCCCCCCCCCCCCCCCCCCCCCCGAAAACTTCCACTGTGTAAGTGATGCACAGTTACATTAAACCAAATTTCAAGGTCAAGGTCATAGAGATCGTCTTTATTTGGAACTTTTTTCTCCCCCTTGGCCATATCTGCTTTTCTCTACACATGTAAGGCAATTGTTTGATGAAGAATGCTTTATGATCTTGAACATATTCTTAAACAGGCAAAGTCCTTTAAAATGCCTTTTGTCTAGGGCCTATATATAGCTGGGTCCTTTGAGATAAAAAAAATCTAATTGATATTTTGTTGGAAAATGATACAGAAATATGCAAGCATGATGTAATGTTAAAAGTTTGTTCAAAGTTCATATCAATATGGCATCTGTAGTAAGATATTTTAAAATAAAGTCAATACAAAGAATGCATAGAATTATTCAAACCAAATGCCAATTGTCATAATGGTTTAAAAAATGAATATTATTTTTGAGTGAAACAGGAATTTTTGGATTGGAAATTTGTTTGGTATTTCATAGGTATTTTTAATCGGGTTTCCAAAAGGGTACTCTCATTGTACAGATAACTCCTCCTACAGTTTTCAAAATAAGAAGTTGTTCTTTTGCAGATCAATTGTACTTATATTAGAGGTGTGCATATTGCTAGGATTTTGATTTCCGATAATTTATGGAAAAAAATCCAGCTTTTGAACTTAGTCATTTTTTGGCAAAATATTGCATGTAGGGTACTCCATTTCATTGGATACGGGTTGACATGGATTATGGATACAGTTCACATAAATGAAAACCAGGTTTGCTGTCACATTGACAGCTTTTCACTTGTTTCTTACTTCAACAACATACTGGTACACATGTCTGTCTGACACAATTTCATTAAATTTAAAACTAGTCTGTATATTGAGAAAATTCATGCATTGTCATACAGCTTACAAAAATCAATATAGAAGTGAGTCTTACTGGATTGATCCAGTTAAAATTAGATTAATCTAATAAACCAACAGCATGACATATGGCCATGTGTAGAAATTTTACCTAAACCAAGCCATTAGAAAGAAGGGCCTAGTTAGCACTTAAAAATTAGTCTTCCTTTGTGTAGGTTGACATAATTTTGATAGAGATAAATCTTTGCAGTGAGTTTCAGATTTTTTTCTATCAAAATTTATGTGCCATTAAAGTTCATGAACAATTCTCTATTACAAAATACATAAAAATGATTATATTATCTTCTAAAGACTGCATATTTTCAAAAACCACTATAGTTATACCATGTGTTATAAGAATAATTAACTCGAATGCCTCAATCAGTTGATTGTGGATCGAGTTCTCATGGTCTCAAAAATTGATGATCAACATAATCATGATATTTTTATTAAAAAAAGATTCACAAACTATTCAGAGAACACTATATTTTATTATTAGAGAATCAAATCAAAAATATTTAGCCATTTAGAATAATATAAAAATAGTGCCTGTTTGGGAAGGTAACTGTTGAAATTGACACACCGAGAAAAACATTGACAGTGGTTTTTGAGGGGTGTCAATTTCAACAGTTACCCTCCCAAACAGGCACTATTTATTTTATTATACTAAATGTCTTATTTTTAAAGAAAATTTTACTGCTTTTATATGAAAATGAAGTGAATTCTACGGCGAACCGTATGCGCATAATGTACGCGCATGTAACAATTCGTTTTATTATACTTTCATGTTAAATACTGAAATCTGATTGGTTTAGACGTACATGTACCGGGTAGTTAGTAATCCGTTCTATTACCCTCAGCGTTAGCAACACACTTGGCAATGGGTATAACACAACGAATTGAATTGAAATTGTCAGTCCATACAGATTTCTATCAGTCCAAACATTTTTAATAAAAATATGGAAAAAACTATATTTGAATTTTATCATCAGTTTATTTCATTCTCAACTTACAATTCCAAAACAATTAAGGTTTTTAATTTCTCTCATTTTTTTACCTGTATCTGATTCCTCCTAACAAAAAATTATGTTTGTTTACGGTTACCCAACCGACCCTATATTTAATCGCCGACCTAAATGGTTTTTTTGTCGTTGAAATTCCGGAATTCTCATGGTATGTTTAACTTTTACATGCATGTTAATCGAAAACGAAAGTGAAAGAGAAAAACATGGCGTATGCAATAGAAAGATTACACCTGTCAATTGAAGTTCACTCCTTTTCACGTAATAGATCCCCATGAGTAGCTTGTATGAAATCATTTTGACTTCCCAAATCACTTTGAAATTTCCCAACGGGGCTAGCAAGACCTGATTAGTCTCGCCTCATTGCACGTGGCTTGGGTACTATAACCTGTGCACCTGCCAAGTGACATCGCTATATATTGAAGTTCTTTAGTTTGAATAAGTGAATGTCTCTTCTTTTGAAATAAAATAATTTTATTTGAAACTTACAATAGTTTGCATTCCTAGCACTAGAATGCACATACCACTTGTACTCGAACTATCTCAGTGCAGTAGAGTAGTAACAAGTGTTTTTAAAACATTCCTTAAGAAGAATTTGCAAAATAATTAAATCAAATTGCTTCTTGGTACAATTGATTTATCTATTCAAAGAAGTTATTAAAAACGAATTATCTTGAGAATGCCTTGTAGGATTTAGTCAAAACCGGATGTAAATGAAGAAAACAAAATGAATTAAAGCATGTCAACTCATCAGAAGTACATTGGTGGATCTTACACTTTTCCCAGCTTGTAACAGTAAATTTTATAAACGAAGTTTACTTCTTTGAAGCATAAAACATCAATTTTTAAACATTAATTATTGTGGAAATTAGCGTGTCTAAATATAGATGATTTAACACACACGTGAATAGCCATGCACATGTCATTCTTGGACACAATTAATTTAACTACAGGCTAAGTTAATTATTATTACAGTACGGATTATATAATTTTTTTAAATGACAAAAGAACCATTACATTAAGGGGGGCCCACATGAACTGCATGCATTAAATAACCTTTATCTAGGTGTTTGAACAATAATGGGTAAATGGAAAGATACCTGAATTCTAGACGATTGCAAAGTTGTTTAAAAATAATCAACAAAATAAAAAAAAAAATCCGACCTACCGACCCTACTTTTTCTCAGCATGTAACAGTAAACAAACATATTTTTTTCTTAGGCCTCATTCTCTTTTTCTCCTTTTGCTCACCTCATGCCACAGGTGCTTGGTTGTCAGTGAGTGAAGTCTTTATTATTTGTTCCCGAAGACATAAATGATTAAAATTGGTATTCTTGTGTATTCTTATGTATATTGCAGTAAAAACATTTACTAAATGTACATTAAAAAAAAAATGAACAGAGACAACAATCGCCATCTTTGATTTATCAGTTTTATAAGGGACCCTCATTTTCTACTACCGATATGTTTTAAACGGGGTTTCCAATTTTTTTCAATGATTTCTGACAAGATTTAGGTTGGAAAATGATTGAAAGACTTACTCCTTTCGTCTGACAATATCTGTTAGTCGCATTATAAACATACCATGTCAATATGTACTAAATACTTGCCAAACTTATCGAAAGCAATAGGAAGTTAACAGTTGGGGACGTAAATTCTCCATATAATTACTGAGGTGTTCCAAAAATGTATGATAACGTCTAGATAGAGAAAAAAAATCCCTGAAAAACTCTTCATGGTTTTATTGTATTTGTTCAGATCTCCTCAGGAAAGTTACCATCAAATTCCTTTGCTTTTGTACAAAATTTTGTCATATTTTCTCAAGTTGCTCTATCAACATCTACTGGTCATTTGGACTGACAGGCAACCTCATGTAATTGGTCCTTGGCTATTTCTATCAGTCTTGCCGACAGGAATGAAAGATTTCAAGAACTCGCAACTAACGATTTTTATTGTCCCCCGCCGCAACGCAGAGCGGGGACATAGAAATGCCGGGCGTCCGTCCGTGTGTCTGTGCGTCCGTGTGTCCGTCCGTCACACTTTTTTGTAAGCGCTCTCATGCCTACAAATTTTGACGGATTTTCATTAAATTTATACCAAATGTATATACCACTATTACCTTGGTCAAGTTCGAAAATCAGCATTGGTCGATACTTTTTGTTGGAGTTATGGGACTTTGACCACAATAATGACTCCGTTTTATCCAAAAATTGACCTTGTAAGCGCTCTCATGCCTACAAATTTTGATGGATTTTCATTAAATTTATACCAAATGTTTATATCACTAATTCTTTGGTCAAGTTCGAAAATCAGCATTAGTCGATACCTTTGGTTGGATATATTGGACTTTGACCACAATAATGACTATGTTTTATCCAAAAATTGACCTTGTAAGCGCTCTCATGCCTACAAATTTTGACGGATTTACATGAAATTTATACCAAATGTTTATACCACTAATACCTTGGTCAAGTTCCCAAATCAGCCTTGGTTGATGCTAGTATACTGCTTGACCGGCGGGGGACCCAGGAATTCTATTCTTGTTCATTTAAATTTGTTCAAATAAAGTATTCCTGCAACATGAAGAATAACTTTCCTGAGTTATGAAGACAGTCCTATGGAGGATCCAATATATTATCCATAATGTGCCCCCACACATTTAGTAATTCTACACGGTGCAGTATTTTAGTTGCAAAAAGAAAAATCAGACTGTAAAAAATAAACTTTATAATAGGGGTTTGTTTGGTTTTTAGCTCACCTGAGCTGAAAGCTCAAGTGAGCTATTCTGATCACATTTTGTCCGTCGTCCGTCTGTCCGTCTGTCTGTCCGTCCGTCCGTCCGTCTGTAAACTTTTTACATTTTGAACTTCTTCTCTAAAACCGCTTATCCAATTTCAACCAAATTTGGCACAAAGCATCCTTAAGGGATGGCGAATATAAATTGCAGAAATAAAAGTCCGATCTGTATTCAAAGCGGAGAAAACCTTGAAACTGTAGAAAAAGGGGGGTGCATTTTTAAAAATCTTCTTCTCAAGAACTACTGATTTCAATTCAACGTAGTTTAGCGTAAATTATCCTTATGGGAAGGAAAATGTATATTGCAAAAATTAGGTTCTATATCTGTTTCAAATCTGAGTTATTACGAAATTAATAATAAAGGAAAGGCGTGTTTCAGCTTCGCGTTCGGCATCCGGTAAAATGGGTAGGCAAGACTTGGCCTGGGCAAAACAAAAGATTGGCAGTTATTAATCTGCCAATCTCATTAAAATTTCAGGATATTTGATGGACCAGTAATATTTGTATTCGCTGTAAATATGCCGCAAAATAATGCGTATTTGGAACTGACGATTGCCGATCTGCCCCGGCTTTTATTTTGCCACGGCCCGGGTTTGCATACCCATTTTACCAAAACTCGTATTCCATACTCTTTGTTTAAAGCAGCTATGACATTATACGAAAAAGGGTCGACCTGACTATGATGAATTTGCTTGTTATGCAACAGTTCGCGTATGAAGGGAAATTTTTGAAACATGCAAAATATAGGCCTATTGGTGCCGATTTTGTGAAGTAAATTGAGGCTAAATATTTCAATGCGTTGACAGTTTTCACACATGACGTTGGTGTTAGCTTGTTCTGATTTTTGTTTCGTTTTCATTATTTATGCTTTGTAACTTGGAGACTATCGTCTGTATTTCGTGATTTTTACGTATCAAATCAAACAGATACTTCGGTAAATCAAACAGTTAACTGTTTACCTGCGCAAATTAAGCAAAATCTGATGTATCAAAAAAGTACTGAAATACAATTCATTCTATCGGTAATTCGGCATTATCTTTTGCGTAATGGTAGATTACAATGCAATAGGTTTTGTTGAGTCGCTCGGCATTTTCTCGAGTTTATTCAGTTTAAATAGAGTTTGATATCGCTGACGGAAATATGTAGGTATATATATATATATATGATTCATTTCGAAAAAATAAATTGTGTTCTTTATTTGTTATAGTGCATGTTTCTTGTGTTTAATTGTTTACAATTTCTATTTACTAAACATATTTGAGTGTTACGCTTCGATTTATAAGCAAGATACAGAGATTTGCTCACAATTCTATGTTTGTACACAGATCTTAAAAACTAAAGATTAAAAAAGTAAAGAAATTGTCAATATTTATTAAGAAAATTTTTAAAGTCTGTTCTTCCAGAAACCAACTTTAACAATTATTGTATTGTAAACTTAACCTTTAAAGCTCACCTGAGGGTGGGGCCACAATGGGGGGTGGGGGGTCGAAGTTTAACAAATAAATATATAGAGTAAATCTTTAAAAATCTTCTTCTCAGAAACTAATCAGACATGAAAGCTGAAACTTGTGTGAAAGCATTATCAGGTAATGTACATTCATAGTTGTGAAAATCATGACCCCCGGGGGTAGGGTGGGGCCACAATGGGAGATCGAAGTTTTACATAGGAATATATACAGTAAATCTTTAAAAATCTTCTTCTCAGAAACTAATCGGTCAGAAAAAGCTGACACTTGTGTGGAAGTATGCTCAGGTAGTGTAAATTCAAAGTTGAAAAAATCATGACCCCCGGGGGTAGGGCCACAATGGGGGGTCGAAGTTTAACATATGAATATATAAAGTAAATCTTTAAAAATCTTCTTCTCAGAAACTAATCGGCCAGGAAAGCTGACACTTGTGTGGAAGCATCCTCAGGTAGTGTAGATTGAAAGTTGTGAGAATCATGACCCCCGGGGTAGAGTGGAGCCACAATGGTGGGTCGAAGTTTTACATAGGAATATATAGAGTAAATCTTTAAAAATCTTCTTCTCAGAAACTAATCAGCCAGGAAAGCTGAAACTTGTGTGAAAGCATCCTCAGGTAGTGTAGATTCATAGTTGTGAAAGTCATGACCCCCGGGGGTAGGGTGGGGCCACAATGGGGGATCGAAGTTTTAAATAGGAATATATACAGTAAATCTTTAAAAATCTTTTTCTCAGAAACTATTCAGCCAGGAAAGCTGACACTTGTGTGGATGCATCCTCAGGTAGTGTAAATTCAAGGATGTGAAAATAATAACCCCATGGGGGTAGGTTGGGGCTACAATGGGGGGTCGAAGTTTAACATATGATTATATAAAGTAAATCTTTAAAAATCTTCTTTTCTCAGCCAGGAAAGCTGAAACTTGTGTGGAAGCATCCTCAGGTAGTGTAGATTCAAGGTTGTGAAAATCATGACCCCTGGGGGTAGGTTTGGGCCACAATGGGAGGTCGATGTTTTACATAGGAATAAACATAGTAAACCATTAAAAATCTACTTCTCAGAAACTAATCAGCTAGGAAAGCTGAAACTTGTGTGAAAGCATCCTCAGGTAGTGTAGATTCAAGGTTGTGAAAATCGTGATCCCCAGGGGTAGGGTGGGGCCACAATGGGGGGGGGTCAAAGTTTAACAAAGGAATATATAGGGTAGATCTTTAAAAATCTTCTCAGAAACTAATCAGCAAGATGATTCTTTACAATTGTTAAGACTTTGGCCCCAGGACAATTCTTAGGCCTCACGAGAAGGTTCAGAGTTTGATGTACGTTTATATCCCATATATAAACTATTGTTAAGGATCTTTTTGAGAACTGCAATACTCAACATATGATATGACTATAAAATCATCCTGTTAGAAAAGGGACTAATGATTATAAACATAAGAATGTCCAGGGGAAAATGGATTTTATTTATACAGGATTTACATGTATTATTGTACATTGTCCAGATAGTTTGTATTATGACTCCATTAAGCTGATTTTATCATACCTATTGTTCCTCAGGTGAGCGATGTGGCCCATGGGCCTCTTGTTTAAAGAAGATTTCTTCTAAACCTAAGTGTGTGGGTGATGTGATTGATATGTGTATTACAATGTATTTGCATATTTTCATCGATATTTTGATATATTGTCATAGCCTTTATAAATGTTGGAAAAATTAGAATTTATTAATCATAAGTGATACCCAGAAATGTAATTGGTTTAAAAAAAAAACAAAAATCTAATTTGCCCATACTTGGTTTCATTATATGATATGTCAGAAATGATCATGATGATGGGGACACCTTTGGACAAGAAAATATTTTTGTTAGAATTAAGCCATCAAACATTTTTGGTATTTTTGCATTACATTAGCTGGTATAGATTTTAACCTTGCAGCTTTGGTCGTTTTTGCAGGCATTAGATAAGATGGTAAAAACCAAAGTCCTCAACCATCTGAAGACTCAGAAAGATGGCATCGTAGCAGAACTTCAGCAGAAAGTGGAGGAGCTGCAAGCGTCCAATGACGGCTGGAAGCAGAGGGTGAAGGAGCTAGAGAAACAGATCCTAGAGGTCACAGTCCTACAGCAGAAGCACGAGAAACGCAAAGCCAAAACCGCGGCTCTAAGGGTAAGAGGGTGAACCTGGTCAAATGAATTGTTGTTGACTGAACAACAAACAATGAGTCTGTGTTCTACTCTTTTTCAAGCTGCATGTACATCTATGTTGTTTATTTTCTTGTAGCAAATCACCACAAAGAATGTTGGGGTACAAGTGGATTCTCAAAGGGTGAGTTAATTTTTTTTTTGGTCAAATGTGCTGTACTTGTGATTGCTTAACCAAAATATAACTAGCCAAGAGTACAAGTGCTCCTCATAAAGCAATAGCCCAGATCTAAAGTTCATTGGACCCATGTCATTTGGCCATCAGACATTTACAGTGCTGGTTCAACTCTATATATTTACATGCAATACTTGTGAAGAAAAACATTTGATCAATATGTATATTTGCTCACCAGGCAGCTGCAGCCATAGGTCAGTTACAGCAGCAGCAGGTACAGCAGACTACACCAGTGAAGTCTCCCACCCCCAGGCCAGCCAGCAGAACCCCCACCACCACCACTGTCCAGACCCCACCCACCACTAAACAGGGCCCAGTTCTCAACATCACTAAGAGCACCTCAGCCTCCCCTCAGCTGGTGCCACCAAGGTCCACCCTCAACCCAGTCCCAAACATTCCAATTCTTAAAACTCAGACCACTGCACAATCTCAGGTACATAGTTTTTGCCAATATTTATTTACTTACTTTGAGTGCTCTGAAACACATTTATTATTTTAATACAAATTCAGTGTTTGATAAGATGTGTTTTGCCTTTCAGACAGGGTACGTCAGTCAAACAGCCCCTGTTGTTGCTTTGGCAACGTCCCCAGCAAATACTGCAGACAACAGCAAGGGACCATTTCCATCCAACCAGACTGTCAAAAGTATTTTGGATAACAGTCGCGGTCAGATTGCACAGCCTACAGGCAATTCTCGCGTCAGACCAGTGCGAGCAATGACCCCAGCAACACAGATCAATACCATTTTATCGCCTCCCACAATTCCCAATCAGATGACGTCATTTATAGTGGTACCTACCCCAGCTCCAATACCCAACACCAAACAAAATGTTTCAGTTGTCACAACACCAGTGGTGAACCAACCCATTCAACAAGCTCAACAATCACAGCAGGTGCAAACAAAGTCAGTCAAAGTCATTGATCTTACTATGGAAGAGGAGGCTAACAGAAACCTGGCTAACAGGGGAGTGGCTTTATCCATGTCTCAGAACCAAGTGCTTGTTCCAACAGGACAAGGACTGCCTCAGGGTCTCATCCTTGGAAATCCAGCAACATCGATTCTAAGGAACGGTCAGCAACCCGCTTACCAGATAGTTTTTAGCTCCACCAGTCAACCGGTGCGTCTAACGTACGCAGCCCCCATTCCCAACACCAGTATGAGACCTGCAGTGGCTGGGACCACTGTTGTTGCATCTACCTCTCAAACTATAGCAGCTATGCCTCAGCTGAGACCTGGCCAAGCTGTCGGTTCTCCAGCTAACCCCAGGCAACCACTGCCTGTAACATCAGCTCAGCAAAGACCACCTCCTCCCTTGCAGTATGGGGCTCAGGGTGCCAATGTAAGTTTACTTGTTGTAAAACTAGCATAAATCTTTTGGAGTTCTTCATGCTAACCAGTATATTGGATAATGTCCATCAGTTTGCATTTTTTATGGATAGAATTATTGTGATTTTATTAAAGCTGATATTTCATTTTGGTAATTTTTCTTCCAGAGAGTAGCAAACACATCCCTGACGACTGTAGCACCCCCTCCACTCGCCCCTCAACACCCTGCTCCCTTGCCCTCCATTACCTCAGCAGTGGCACCAGGTCAGAAACCATTACCTCCAAAGCCCAGTTTGAAGATCTCCAGAGTGAGCCAGGGTGAGTAACATTACCAGTATATAGAATGTCAGATATTATGTGGGTACAAGGTTTAAAAACTTGTTGATGGATACAGGTCTAAAATTGCAAATGGAGGAATAGACCAATTAACTCTTGATTTATTGTTATGATATGAGTCTGTATTATTTTGCTGTAGGTATTGTGCTGTCATGGAATATGACTCTGAATGAGACACCCCATGCTGACATAGCCTCATATCAACTGTTTGCATATCAAGAGGGCACTTCAACACCCAGTACAACTCTATGGAAAAAGGTTGGCATTTCCTCTCAGAGCAAAAAGGGAAATTTGATTCAAAGGGCCAGTCAAACAAATACTTGTACTTTTAATCAGTTTGTTCCTCTTTCTGACATCAGACAACTTTTCTTTGAGTGAGTATTTGTCTTTGTTGTAGGTGGGGGATGTGAAGGCGTTGCCTCTACCCATGGCCTGTACTTTGACACAGTTTCAGGAGGGGAACAAGTACCACTTTGCTGTCCGCCCCGTGGATGTACTGGGGCGTAACGGTCATTTCAGTGAACCCAGCTCAATACACCTGCTCCCCAACAAGAAGGATTAGCAACTGTCTGTATTATAATGGCTCCTTGGCAGCAGGTAGCAATGGCTACAAATTAATGGCATTTTTATCCCCAAACACAAGAAGCATTGTATTCAGTTTTAGTATTGTGGACTTGACTAGAGAGAAAGACTGTCTCTCTGTTAATTTGTTGTACTTTTTTATACCAATCGAGCCAAATGACAAATGTGTATATATATTTAGTACATGTATTTATATTTTAAATTTTTTTTTTGTATACATGCTGATGATTCGAACAGGGATATCTGCCAGGATTGTTGACAGAAATGAAATGTTGTTTTAATAAATTCCTTCTTGTTAAGAAACAGTGAAAGAACCAAGAAAAATAAGTTGACAAATTAATGTTAATTATCAGAGGTCATTTGCATATCGACCTTGTACTAAAAAATTATTTATTGAAACGCAGCCTTATGTAAATGTGAACTTCTTCTTGATTTTATGGCTCTTTCGAAGAAAAAAATTATTACAGAAGACAAATTTGATAAAAATTAGTATTGTGGAGAGTAATTAATTGAGGCAGTGTTCAGTGATATGTGTGTTGTCATTTTAGAAATTGATTTTAGTGTTGATGTTTTAATTGAAAGAATGGTGTGAACAGAAATCTGGGATCTTTATATATATAGACATGTTTTATGTTTTTGTACAGTAAATTAAAATATATGATTTCTGGATATTGTTTTTTTCTCAGAGAAACTAGTATTATATAAATAGTGCCTTTTTAGGAGGGTAAGAGTTGAAATTGACATCCCGAGAAAACTCAACCAAGGCGAAGCGGAGGTTGACAATGGTTTTCGAGGGGTGTCAATTTCAACTCTTAGCCTCCTAAACAGGCACTATTTATTTTATTATACTGAATATCTTAATTATATGAATGACGTGAATTCTTTGGCAAACCGTATGCACATGTAACAATTCATGTGTTACCCGTTGCCAAGTGTGTTGCGAACGCTGAGGGTAATAGAACGGATTACCAACTGAGTCTAAACCAATCAGATTTCAGTATTTAACATGAAAGTATAATAATATCTTATTTGATCGCTGTTTATATTTGATACAATAATATTTACATCTACCAAGTATGATTCCCTCTATTTCTTACGGAAACTTTAGTTAGTTCATAGCGCTATGGAAACAGAGTGATATCTACACACCCCGTTTATCGATTGGTTGAAAACCGACAGCAACCTAAGAAAAATCACGGACTGTACGAAATAATCATGATGATGTCACTCAAATTCCGATAGGAGACAATTTGGCTGTTTCGTTTTACTCGTACTGATTTACATTAACTGTAATTTAGTGAATTTGGCTTACTTTTTTAAAATCAAATTATTGCATAGTTAAAAGAAAGATTCATTGCAGAAAAAAAATTACATACCCGCTTACGCATGTTATGTAGTTTTTAGCTCACCTGAGCTGAAAGCTCAAGTGAGCTATTCTGATCACATTTTGTCCGTCGTCCGTCTGTCTGTCTGTCCGTCCGTCTGTAAACTTTTCACATTTTGAACTTCTTTAAAACCACTGGGCCAAATTCAACCAAATTTGACACAAAGCATCCCGATAGAAAGGTGATTATAAATTGCAGAAATGAAAGACCGATCTTTATTTAAAACGGAGAAAACCTCGAAACTGCAGAAAAAGGGGGTGCATTTTAAAAAATCTTCTTCTCAAGAACTACAGAGTCAAATTCAACGTAATTTTGCATAAATAATCCTTATGGAAAGGAAAATATAAATTGCAAAAATTATTGGTGAATTCTGTTTCAAATTTGAGTAATTTACGAAAATAAAAATAGAGATAATCGCGGTCAATCAGTTTATAACTTCGGGTTCGGTATTCCATATCGAAAACGAAAGTTCTTTGTATAAAGCAGCCATGTTTGAATGTTGACGCATGACAAACGGGTCAAACTGATAAAGATGAATTTACTTGTTGTGCAACAGTTTACGTGCGAAGGGATACTTGAAACATGCTTAACATATTTGTGCCGATTTCGTGAAGTGAATTGAGGATCTTTCAATGCGTTGACATTTTCACTCGTGACCGTGGTTTTACGTTGTTTTGAATTTCGTTTATGGTTTTTAACTTGGGGGGAAATATCGCCTGCATTTTGGAATTTTTACGTATCGAATCAAATATAGACTTCAGTAAATCAGACAGTTAATTGTTTACCTGCGCAAAATGAGCAAAATCTGATGCACTAACAACATATTATAATATAAATACTATACATTCTATTGGTAATTCGGTACAATCTCTACGTAATTGTTGATTATAATGCAACGTGTTTTGTTAAGATGCTGTGCATTTTCAGTCTAAACAGGGATTGTTTTTGCTGCTAGAAATATATAGGTATATATATATTATGAAAAATAAATTGTGCTCTTTGTTTTAGTGCATATTTCTTCTGTTTTAATTGTTTACAATTTTCTCTTTACAAACCATATTCGGCTGTGTCAAGTTTCGAATTATAAGCAAGATACAGAGCTTTGCTCACAGAACTGAGGCCATGTTTTTGTTTATTCTGAATAGGAAATACCAAGTTTAAAAATCTTAAGTTGAATGTAATGAACTCTTGTGAACAAAAAATTGACTCAAACCAAGAAGAATTGTGAGTTCTGTATCTTGCTTATAATTCTACGATTGACGCTGAAATTTTGATTTATCACTAGAAATGTCTCACTAAACGTCAAATACTTGTACAGAAAAATCAAAAGGATAATATGCTGTAACAACTTTTTGGGGCCCCCTCCTTATACGATGAATCTACACCAACTTTGTTGGTTTTTCAGACACAATTAAATAAAAACGACCTCTTTAAAACAGTTTAAAAAATGACTGTTACGGGGATAAATGTATTATTGCTATTCTTAAAAAAAATTACAGCGGAAAATCATCCTGAATTGTAGCCATTTCGTAATGTTGATTTTGAATAAAGATGAAAATAAAGTGTGGGCCTTGGTAAAATAGAGCGATATACCTGTCAATACATTGCAGTCTGAGGCTCATTGGGAGGGGTGGGGGGGGGCTAGATCTTATCAGAAATCTTGACAAGCAAGAAAGAAAAAGATTTTGAGTACGGCTATGTCTAACTGCCAAAAAAAGTGGGGAGGGGGACCCCCCAACCAGTTCCGACGCCTATGCACTGATTATACTTGTACATGTAATAGCTCTTTAACATATCACATGATAACATTTTTCATTCGAGTGTATTCATCGATCAAGTGAATAAGGTTATAAAACGTCGCACGAGTTCACGCCTGGTAAACAACAATCGTTTATAATGCGGAAGACCAATCAAATTTTTGAATGTTCTTAATTTGAGCGCCTTGAGGTACAATTTTCTTCTTTCACATGTAGTAATTTTTTAAAATAAAATACAATAACTAGCTAGTACAATGTAGTTGAAGATGAATATGTACCTATATATCTGCATATTCTCATATTTAATTTGATCGTTTTTTTAAAGTGAAGGGAAGTGGAGTTAACAGTGTACACCTACCAAAAAATTTAGTGTTATATCTTGCATAAGATCTTATTTTTGGTAAAAATGGTATATCATAAGGGTACAATGTCAAAGATTAAGTGTAGGAAAATAAGTGTAAAAATTGGATACAGTTTATTTTATGGGATTTTTTTTTTGTTTTTCTACCGAGGGGCCATATGGCACAATATCGTTTGTACACCCATATAAAACCATAGTTGCTCAGGTGAGCGATGTTGCCCCACGGGCCTCTTGTTTCTACAATGTCGCCACCTTCATATCCTACATGAATCACCAAAGAAGAAAGCGTTTTATTGTTTAAATCACGGTTGTAGACATCGCAGAAAAATACGTATTACCCGTCCCGCATGAGAGAATTATGTGGAAAAAATTCCAATGATGCGTATTGCACGCACAAAAAAAAAGAGCAAAAACTAGGTTTATCGACCGTTAACTGTAGTGTATGGACCATAATCTATAGTGACTTATCTTTAAAAATTTATCGTATGGTTGTAAACTATAGTTTTGAATGGTAATTTGTAAACAATAGCTGGTGAATATAAATACACACATTTAAACTATGATTATTTTATTTTACCTTCTGATAAACTAATTTCACAAGTATTTCGGCCGTTAAGTATAACTAATCGTCTTTAATACATATACAGTATGAAAAAAAAACCCGTAAACTATGCATGCAATTCACGATCATAAACTTTAGTTTTAGAGTTTTATTTTAGAGATAAAGAATGATTAACATTTGTGAATCATAGTTTATTGCCTTTTGCTGTAACTCACATTCGTTAACTAGTCTCGGTAAGGTTATTCATTTAGATTATGAATTTTAAGATCTGTTATGCTTTATCAATTTCAAATCTAAGGAACGTAACTATGATTTTTTTCTTTGCAACAAAACTATTTGACTGATTCAGTATTTTTTTCCAAATATAAAATACATATTTACATCTACCGAGTATGATTCCCTCTATTTCGTAGGAAAAATTAGCATTGCTAGTAATTCAAAGCTTTATAGAAACAATCTGCACGCCCCGTGTATCGATTGGTAGAAACCTACAGCGACTGAAACTGAAAGGACTGATATCTACACGCCCCGTTTATCGATTGGTCGAAACCTACCGCGACCAAAAAAAAAATCACGCACTGCACTAAATAATCATGATGATGTCACACTCAAATTCCCATAGGGGACGATTTGGCTGTTTCTTTTAGCTAAGGCACTGATGTGCATTAACAGTTATTATATAATTAGTTAAACTTATTTTTTACAATCAATTTATTAGTGTGTTAAAAAAATATATGAATATCAAAATAAAATACTTTGTTTGAACTATTTAAAGGTAAAAAACGGCAGAACTTTTGAACACACCATTTTACAACACTCACGCGCCAAAAGTATGTCAATGTTTTGTTTTGTTCCCTATATATTTCATTGAAAACGTAACCTTTTTTTTAAGTTTTCTGATGTTATCTTTTGTCAGATTTTGAATAAGTTTATATTGATTGAAGTGGATTCAATTTGCACTTTTTAACATACATCAAAATAGTTTTTTTTAGCTCACCTGAGCTGAAAGCTCAAGTGAGCTTTTCTGATCAAAATTTGTCCGTTGTCTGTCGTCGGCGTTGGCGGCGTTGTCGTTGTAAACTTTTCACATTTTCTTCTTCCTCTCCAGAACCACTTTAGCTCACCTGAGCTGAAAGCTCAAGTGAGCTTTTCTGATCAAAATTTGTCCGTTGTCTGTCGTCGGCGTTGGCGTTGGCGTTGGCGGCGTTGTCGTTGTAAACTTTTCCTATTTTCTTCTTCTTCTCCAGAACCACTGGGCAGATTTCAACCAAATTTGGCGCAAAGCATCACTGGGTGAAGGGGATTCAAGTTTGTTCAAATGAATGGCCACGCCCTCTTTAAAGGAGAGATAATTGAGAATTATTGAAAATTTCTTGGTATTTTTCAAAAATCTTCTTCTCAAAAACTATTTGGCCAGAAAAGCTTAAACTTGTGTGGAGGCATCCTCAGGTAGTGTAGATTCAAGTTTGTTTAAATCATGATCCCCGTGGGTAGGTGGGGCCACAATAGGGGGATCAAGTTTTTCATAGGAATATATAGAGAAAATCTTTAAAAATCTTTTTCTCAAAAACTATTTGGCCAGATAAGCTCAAATTAAAATGGAAGCATCCTCAGGTTGTGTACATTCAAGTTTGTTCAAATCATGGTCCCCGGCATAGGGTGGTGTCACAACAGGGGGATAAAGTTTTACATAGGAATATTTAGAGAAAATCTTTAAAAATCTTCTTCTCAAAAACTATTAGGCCAGATAAGCTCAAATTAAAATGAAAGCAACCTCAGATAGTGAACTCAAGTTTGTTCAAATCATAGTCCCTGGGGTTATGGCGGGGCCACAATGGGGGAATGGATTTTTACATAGGAATACATGTATATAGAGAAAATGTTTAAAAATCTTCTTCTCAAAAACTATTTGGCCAGAAAAGCTCAAATTAAAATGGAAGCATCCTCAGATAGTAAAGATTCAAGTTTCTTCAAATCATGGTCCCCGGAGGTACGGCGGGGCCACAATGGGGGAATGGATTTTTACATAGGAATATATAGAGAAAAATCTTTAAAAATCTTTTTCTCAAAAACTATTAGGCCAGAAAAGCTCAAATTTGACTGGAGGCATCCTCAGATAGTGTAGATTCAAGTTTGTTCAAATCATGATGCCCGGGGCTAGGTGGGGCCACAATTGGGGTATGAATTTTTATACAGAAATATAAAGAGAAAATCTTTAACAATTTTTTTAACTATTAGGCCAGGAAAGCTCAAATTGGCGTGTAAGCATCCTTAGATAGTGTGGATTCAAGTTTGTTCAAATCAGGGTCCCTGGGGGTAGGGCGGGGCCACAATGGGGGATAAATTTTTATATATCGAGAAAATCTTTAAAAATCTTCTGATGAAAATTATTAGGCCAGGAAAGCCCAAATTTGAGTGGAAGCATCCCCAGATCATATAGATTCAAGTTTGTTCAAATCATAGTCCCGGGGTACAGTGAGGCCAAAATGGGGGGGGGTGAATTTTTACATAGGAATATATATAGCTGCAGGACTGTAGCTCCCGGTCTGAAAAAATTCGGATGGACGACCTGGGAGCTACAGTGCCTACCATAGGAAAAATCTGCAATTTACGGCGCACAAAAAATTGCGCTAGTTTTGGACTTATTAACCTTATTTTCACACAAATTCTGTAAAAAAATTAGTACCATTAAATTCTTCAGCCAATTTACTACTGAAATCGTCACTTTACTTGCCTCAGACTTTCTCTTAAAAATGATAACCGACCTCGGAAAATGAAGTATGTTAATTTACGTCGAGATCGAGAGTCGCCATTTTTAAATGTAAACAAACTTGCACCACTTTAATTTACAGGGCTGCTGATGGTGTTTAAAAGAATATCAGAGGCAAGTGAAGTGACGATATCTGTAGTAAAATGTCCGAGAAATTTTTTGGGATCAAATATTTGTACAGAATGTGATCGTAAATGAGATTAATCGGTCCAAAACTAGCGCATTTTTTGTGCGCAGTAAATTGCAGTTTTTTACTATGGGAGGCACTGTAGCTCCCAGGTCGTCCATCCGAATTTTTTCAGACCGGGAGCTACAGTCCTGCAGCTAGAATATATAGAGAACATCTTTAAAAATCTTTTTCTTTAAAACTATTTGGCCAGAAAAGCTTGGCGTGTAAGCATCCTTAGATAGTGTGGATTCAAGTTTTTTTTTTCAAATCATGGTCCCTGGGGGGTAGGGCTGGGCCACAATGTGGGATAAATTTTTATATATTGAGAAAATCTTTACATAGGAATATATAGAGAAAATCTTTAAAAATCTTCTTTTTAAAAACTATTTGTCCAGAAAAGTTTAAACTTGTGTAGAGGCATCCTCGGGAAGTGTGAATTCAAGTTTGCAAAATCATAGTCCCTGGGGGTAGGACGGGGCCGCAATGGCGGGTTGAATTTTTACATAGGAATATATAGAGACAATCTTTAAAAATATTCTTGGAAAGTTTTCAGTCCAAAACTCAGTACTTTGTGGAAAGCTCAGGTTATGCAGATTTAAGTTTGATGAAACCATGATTCCCTAGAGAAAAGTGGGGCCACAAAATGGGGGGGGGGGAGGTATACATGTATAGGATTAGAGAAAAATCTTCTCAGAGGTACAACAACAAAAGGGCTTGGTATTTACCAAAAAAAACAAGATGTGGATAAAAATTGGCAGATTTTCAATTTTTTTTTTAGCAAGATCTACTGTACTTAGTTGTAAAGTTATTTTGATTTTGATACTGTAATGCTAATTTGATCAGAGTTAAGGCTCAGGTGAGCGATGTGGCCTCTGGGCCTCTTGGTTTGTTTTTTTTAACATTTTATTTGTAAAATTGGATATTTCAAACACAAAACTAAGATATATAAAAGCTCTGCTGTAATTATATATCCTTTGCAATATTCAAGCCGAAAAATCTTTCAGGCTTTTTTACTATCACCTATAAGCTTTCTGCTCATTTCTAAGGGGATAGTAAAAACTTTTTCATTAAAAGAAATTATTAGAATAAATGAAAACTAATTATGTCAACTTAGTCCTGAGCAATAAAATATCTTACTAATTTTCAACCCTTTTACAACTGCTTGACTGTTCACCAATTTACGATTTTTGGACTGTTCACCATTATACAACTTTTGGACTGTTCCCCAATCTACAACTTTTGAACTGTTCATCGATTTACAACTATTGGACTGTTCACCAATTTACAACTATTGGACTGTTCACCAATTTACGATTATTAGACTGTTCAGCAATTAACAACTTTTGGACTGTTCCCCAATTTTCAATTATTGGTCTGTTCACCAATTTACAACTATTGGACTGTTCCCCAATTTACAACTATTGAACTGTTCACCAATTTACAACTTTTGGAATGTTAACCAATTTTTAACTTTTTTTAATTTTTAATGTTCACCAATGTACAACTCTTGGACTGTCCGCCAATTTAAGACTGTTGGACTGTTTACCAATGTATAACTATTGGACTGTTGACCAATTTACGATTATTGGACTGTTGACCAATTTACGATTATTGGACTGTTCACCAATATACGATTATTGGACTGTTCATCAATATACGATTGTTGGACTGTTTACCAATGTATAACTATTGGACTGTTGACCAATTTACGATTATTGGACTGTTGACCAATTTACGATTATTGGACTGTTCACCAATATACGATTATTGGACTGTTCAACAATATACGATTGTTGGACTGTTTACCAATGTATAACTATTGGACTGTTGACCAATTTACGATTATTGGACTGTTCACCAATATACGATTGTTGGACTGTTTACCAATGTATAACTATTGGACTGTTGACCAAGTTACGACTTCTGGACTGTTCACCAATATACGAAGGTTGGACTGTTTACCAATGCATAACTATTGGACTGTTCACCAATTTACGACTCTTGGACTGTTTACCAATTCAAGACATTTAGACTGATCACCAATTTGCGATAATTGGACTGTTTACGGCTCTTGGACTGTTCACGGATTTACGACTCTCGGATTTACGATTTTCGAATTGTTCACAAATTTACAACTGTTGGAATGTTTGCGTGAAGCTCTTTGAAATCATTATTATTATTACATGTAGATATAACTCATCTCTGTTGGTAGATAAAATAACATGGTTAAAATTAGTTTATCTCTGATGGTCATATTATGACTAAAGGATTCTATCCTTAACAAATATAAAATGTCATTACTATTTTCTTTCCCCGTTATTGTATTTTGAAGATTAGGCATGTCGACAATGACCAAGAGACGAGAAAATTGTCAATATTATGGACATTGCACGTGTAGCATTACAGTTGGTGTAAATTTTGCTGGATTTTTTATAATCTGTGCAGTACAAAATCCTCCCCATATTTAATACACAACGCATTACAGATAATGTGTAAACTCTATTTAAATCAGAAGAGGATTTACTTACGTATCATATATGATGAATGTATTTATTTACCGATGACCACCAGGAATAGCAGAGACCAGGAAATGACTAGCGTGTTTTGTATCCGTGAGGGGAGACCTGGGATGCAGGTTGTTATGTTATTGCTAGTCGTGGAGAGGATATCAAAATGTATGGCTGGTTGTTAGTGGTTTTCTTTCTACAATACTTTAAATTTTGTCAGCCCCAAGGTAGGCATATACATGTATCCTATTTTCTTCGGGAGAGAGAGAAAGAGAAAAATATGACAGTGTTCTGATCACAGTTTTGATGGCGGTGAGAGAGAGAGAAAGAGAGAGAGAGAGAGACTTTTTGTTTGTATTTGTATTTTTTTTTTAGAAATTGCAGCCGTTTTCAATGCTAGACCGTTGACCTGGACTGAGGCTAGTTCGAACTGCTCACTACTTGGACCAAACATTCAAACTGAGCTGACAACTGCCAAAATTTCTACCCAGGGAGTCCACGTGAAGGGGTGGATTGGCGCATACAAAGGGAGTACGGCGTGGCTAAATATTAAAGGTAACGCTTGCATTTCTACATGTTTATACAGTATATAGTTTTGAAACAATGCTGGTATATAATAAAAGTCAGAAGGAGTTCAGGTGTACTTATGTTTGTCTTGGCTAAACAAAAGATCGATATCAAAATAAATATTTTAGATCATATTGAATTAGTACACTTGTATTAAAATAAGTGTGCTGACGCATTCTCTTTACAGGATGCTACAGGGTCAATACAAGTGATCTTTTCTCGGTCAGAAGATCCCAGCTCCACAGCAAGTACCAGATAGGGAGGTGTACAGAAGACTGTACTAACAGCACCATCTACGGACTCTCGGTAAAAACCACAGGGGCCAAGCCCGTTTTAACATAAATTCAAATGTAACCATTTTAATGGCTTGGTTCCCTGTGGTAAAAACCCATTGCCTTATCCCATGTCCCCTAACGATACCACCAATGAATTTTGTAAAATAAACAACAAATTGCAATGATCACACTTGCTTTGAATCATCATTCGGCCATTCATCATGTACACGTAATATGACGAGACGTTCACGACTGAAACCGATGACGAATCTTTAGTCAGTAAATTTATCCATCTTTTTATATTGCAGGAGGGTTTGTGCTTCTGTTTTACATCTTTTCCCGCGCTTCTGTCAAAGTGTACAGCCAGACTGTGCAATGGTTCAACAAGCGATTTCTGTGGGGGACCAGTGAACATTGGATCCCAATCAACCACAGACATCATGTTCTACACTCAAAGTAAGTCAAAACCATGGTAGGTTCGATTTTTATAGATTTTTTTTTTTTTAGATATACAGTTCTAAAAAATAGCATGAAATAAATTTACAGAAAATAGAAATGTTTGTTCATGTATTTAAAAAATATTTATGAAAAACTGAAATAAATAAACTTTCTTACATGGCAACGTGTAGATATGATATATACATGTATATATGATCCAGTGATTGCACAAATTAAATCAGGTATTCCATGTTACAGACACTCAGATACCATTACAAGAATTTGGAGACGCTCAATGTATTCTGGGCCGACAGGGAAGTGGTGAAAACCTGGGGACGGCGTACACCTACCAGACCTCGCGGTGTCAGGATCTCGTGGCCAGCTTCGTCTGCCTCTCAGGTACGGCGAGTCACTGCCCATCAGCACCTTGGGGGGGGGGGGGGGGGTTGCAGAATACCTTCATCAAATTATGTGATACCTCAACAATAGCTTTGTTTTGTTGGATGCCTACAATTCTGAATTCAACTTAAATAACATCATCGGAAACCCAAGATCTGTCATTAATAATTTGTACCGTTTCGATTGGCTTCTTCATACATTCGAGATGGAATTCCATCACTTACTAGTACGCATTGATCTTTATAAAACTGCATTTTCTTACAGCAAGATATTTATTTTCATACTAAATTATTTTTCCAATTTTTAAAATTACAATGCTTCAGTAAGGCATTTTTAATAGGCAACCAAAATTTGAGTGTCAAGCTTTTGTTTACATTTTGAATGTTGAAGTGAAAATTCCAGTTTAACACCTAAAATGAATGTGTTAAACGTTAGGAACTGTTTATTTGTGCTTAAAATGAATAAGACTATAGACAAATTAGCTTTAAAAAGATTTTTACTGGTATATTGAACCTAAACCTATTAAACAAAAACAGAGCACGAGCCTTGTTTACATGACAAAGAATTGTGAGCCCTGTATCTTGCTTATAACTCTATGACTGACTCTCAAATTTAATTTGATCAGTAGAAATGCATTCCTAAAGCATTGTAAATAACAAAAACAGAAAAAATAGAATTTGACCAAAATCGAGACCATGCCCTTTTAAAAGGTTTTACTTTGGTAGATTTAGAATGATAATTATTCACAAAAGACGAGAAAAACTTAATGAGTTGGCCAACGGTCTGTAAATGTATGCAAAAGTACAGCAAAACTTGGCTTTCGACAATACTTAAACATTAGAAGCACGTTACGTTGTAAGTAAATACAACGAGTTTTTTTTTTTATTCTTTGAGGTACATACGTGGAGGTCCTGTACACCGTGTCGAGCCGCGTGAACTGGACGGAGGCCGTGCTGTCCTGTAGTAAACCCGGCTACACCATTGCTGACACCTACTCCTTCAATAAATTCCTAGAGGAAGAACGCCTGATCCTATTTTGGGTAGGAATATTCAGGAGGGAATTCATAAAAATAGACACAGGTAGATATACATGTATGTGCAGATTTTCACAATATAGGCCATATATTTTCTCTGCCTTTCTTTGATTGTGTCAGTATTTCTCATTCATTCTTAAGAAGCTGAGTAGTTCGTCTCATCGATACAGTGGCCATTGGCAATCCTATTGCCCTGTACCCTCCGTCTTGATACAACAATTCCTTGTAATCCTGTATCTTTTTATACATATACAATTTTTCTATAGAATTCGGAATATTTGCCGTATTCCTGTTCAACTATTCATTGTTTACTCTTATCCTCACAATAAAAAAACCTATTTATAGTCCATCCATCCTTTACACCGATTCTTACAGCGGTTCGTTACACTTCACATATTTCCCTAGTTATCCACTGATATTTACAGCGATCCCTTACAAATCCACTGATATTTACAGCGATCCCTTACAATCCCCACATAAGCACCCTGTGCACCGCTGCCAGCGTTCTACTAGATGGAACCCTTCAGCTTTCTTATGAAAACTGTACTCAGAAGTTACCTTCATGGTGTGAAGTTTCCAAAAACCCAATCACCACAAGACCCCACAAACCCGGTAAAACATACGATAGCATTCTATTACGACCTAATATCATAGAAGGCAATGAAACCATTAAACAAGTTCTTGTACTGGTAAGAACAATCCGTTTAATTTAACCGATTTCAGTTAATACCGGTATACTTTTACAAGAGTCCTAAGTTTTAATGTGGTAACGGTACAATTTGTTTTTTTTTCTTTTTGTTTAGAACTTCATGAAATATAAAATGGCAAATGACACGAATTGTCCCGATGCCCACCACCAAGCAAGTACTTTTATTTTGTTCATTGCAGGAAGAGGCAATCTCATCACCATTTTCATTTCACTGGCATTGCTTGGCACAATAGCTGTGATTGTTATAGCTACGATATTTTTTCTGAGGTACTTGTACCATCCTAAATCAAATTTCAATCGCAATCCTGAAAAAATTCAAATCTTTTAAAATTTTGACAATAATTTACACGTTTATGATATCTTTATTTTTCAAGGAAACGAATAGCAAGAGAAGTTCGCAAGGCCTGGATTCACTCAAAAAATTACAGCGCGCACAAAAACAGCCTCACTGGAAGTATAGGTCACACCAAAACCCCAACAGACGCACCTCAGCAAAATAATGATGAATATGACCACACTGGTTTATCACCAAATACGACGGACAGAGGACCGGGTTATGCCTCTGTACACCTCGGCAATTCTGGTCAGGATCCATCGTCCTCGCGGATTAACTCGACATACGATCATCTCAGCCGACAGTCTCCCCAGACACACGCTCCAAGTATCTACGATCACTCCAGTTACAAACAGAACATTGTTCAAACTGATGACGTCATTCAAACAGCAGACGATTATGACCATATAGACAGACGCGTTCAAAAAACAAAAGACAGTAATGAAATATATGACCATATGCAGAAAAACCAGGACTGATATAATAAGTTCAGCATCATTGAGGCAGCCCAAAATTTCTTATACACTCTTTTATATCAATTTTCCTGTCCTGCATCAGATCATTTTAAAATACAATTGTTTCAAATATTGAATCATGGAAGCTGACAAATTAATGGAGAAAAACTTCATTGTTGTATTTTTATTTTTAAAATCAATAACAATAAGTATACATTTCAACAATTATGCATTGCAAAATAAACATTTGTTACATAGACTTTAAAGGAAAAAGCTCATTTACATGTTTTCATTCAACAGGGTTAGCACTGATCAAAAAAAATTAGAAACAAAAAATAAAATTACTTCATTCACTTTCAAAATCAAAATCTATATTCCTTTTGATCAATAAGAAATAGTTATATTGTTGTAGATTTTGTTGGATATATTACTGTTGATAACCAGTGTTATATCAGACAAGCAGAGTTGTTCACTGTAGATGAGTATTGATATTGGAATGCAGACTGGCTTGAATTTCTCAACAAATCTCAAGTTTTCATTCATAGTTTCTTGTCTTTTTAAGCAAAACCCACTTAATAATTTTAGCAATATTTCATTTTCATCATCATCATACACACAAGAAGTTTCATTAGTTTTCAAATAGGCAATATTGATACATGTATCAAAATTACTAAATTTAATTTTTTCCAAGAAGTGTGTATTTTTTCTTTCAAAATTTGAGTTGAATCTTGGACAGATTAATAATTCTACTTTAAAATATCATTATGGGGGCCGGGTGAGAATCCAAACCTTACTCATACATATGTATACATATATAACTTTTCATCTTGGAAATTTACAAACAATGTAGATACATCATTAAAAACAAAATTGTCAACCCTTTGAAATCACCAAGATTATATTTAAATATTTTCCATTTTCTACCTTTTAACCATAGAAATTGGTGACAATTTTCACATACGATGGGTGTTTTGATAATATTAAAAACAATGAAATGTACAAATCATTTCAACTAAAAAAGATCATTTTGGAAAACATTTTAAAAACATTCAGCAGTCATATCCCAGTAATTTGATATTGACATTATCACAAAATTTACATTTTACATTTGATAGCTCATATCATCGTCAGATAACCACAAGTGATCGCATCTTTTACTTATCACCTGTGGGTATCCAACGATGAGCTCATATTTGCTGACCTAAATTCCTCTATGTGACATTAAAGTAGCTATGATTTGCAATTTTTTCGATCTATTATTTCTGTTTCCATGGCAAAGGATATCCCTAGCACCCAGTTTATGTCACCTTGTTTCTTTTTACATCAAATATGTATGCGATATAAATGATATTAATGACCAGATGTACTGGGAGGATTTTAGATGGAATTGATATTTGATAATTGATATATACCATACTACCTTCAGGGGTTACAAACATACACTTATAGCTCACCACATACATGCATGTATATATGTATTTGTTTTACCTGTAAAGCCCTAACCTGCACTTGAACGTAAATAATAATTTGACAAGGAAATAAAAACATAATACTTGGTAAATAAAAAATATATAAATACAGGTACAAATATTGCATATGATGGCTGTTTAAACAATCTCAAGCAACAAACCGAGTTGTAACAACACAATACATGGACATGTTCGGCTATGTTGTAATGGGGTGAACTACCACCATCAGTACTACTATGTAGCGGAATGTGTTTATAATGACCACAACAAGGGAAAATTGCACCAGATTTTGTTCAAGAATTGGGGGAGACACCTTTATTAAGCCGTTGTTGATTTGTGGGTAGCAGTTGCAGACAGCGTTTGAACATCTTGTGGACCAGTCATCACTACATGGTAGCCATTACATTCAGACATTGTTGACACACTTCATACAGCAGACGGCTCTCAGTTCCCTGTTGAAGAGTATCTTTGTAGGAGTAAGGGATGGCAGTTATCACATACGCGCACTGGCTTGGCTGAGGAAGGCAGAGGCATCTTATTGTCTGAACACTCATTGCAAAATATGTCTCCACAATTCCGACAGTGGTGCTGTGAAAGTATAATAATTGATCTCATTTTAATCAGAAGCCAAGACATACTCCAGTTCTGTTTTCGATCTTGCATAAAATCATATAAATTTAGCCTTGACCTTCACATTTACATGTAAATTTACTTCATGTATAATAAGAATCTTAAAAAAAATTCTACATTTCAAAAATTTAATCACAGTTAAAAATTCTAATCAAATGTCCCCTTAAAAACATTAACCCCCCCCCTCCCCCCCCCCAAAAAAAAATCATATGAAATAAATACCCTTCTTCTGGAGATGGAGAACTCTTTGGTACAACCTTTACAGTTGGTAGCCTCTTTATCACTAATCCATTGAGCCTCCTTAATCACCTGATGTGCCTCCCTCATGTCTTCCACACGTAACTTTGTACTGTACAATTAAAGAAAAGTCAACAAGCTAGAATTACGGCATTAGGATTTACAAAATATTCAAATAACTCAGAAATAGGTCTATACTATACTATACATTTATACTAAATGTATGAGCAGATGGATGCAAGACCCCTAAGATATAAAATCTTATATTTAGTATGGCTTACTCGCTGAGATGAGATCCCAGCTCTGCCAGCGTTTTCTCGTGCTCCTCACAAGTTTTCTGTACTTCTTTATGTCGTTGTTCCAATGTGGCGTAGTCCTGAAAGAATGCATGGCCATTGGGTAATCACCATCTTCATTTAATCTAGTAGTTATAATGTAATACAGTATATTCATCTTCTTCAATATTTTATTTTCCTATTAAACAGACAGTATCTTATTCTCAGTTACACTTGTCTACTCTTGATTTTTTGTATTTTTCTATGCTCTATTCTAGTATACTCTAAATCCTCTATGTGCTTGTATTTCTACATGCCTGTATTAATGCAGTATAGTATTAAACACTAACTTTCTTTAAATGCTTGTATTTCTGTAAGTGTTAATTATATTAGAATACTTCTCTAAATGCTTGTATTTCTGAAGTCTGTATTTTTGTAGAACTACCTTCTCTAAGTGCTTGTATTTCTGTAAGTCTGTCTGTACGGCTGATACTTTTTCTCTTTCCTCTTCAAGAGATTTCTGAAGTGTTCCTCTCCACTCTCTTTCAATCTTAAGATCCGTCTCCAAAGCTGTCCTAAAAAAACAATAAAATTCTCGCTGATTTATTTCATAAACAGTTTCCTAAAATCATATTGCCAGCATTGGTGTTGAAAAATAAATGAAGAATCTTAACAGGAA
Organism: Magallana gigas; assembly: GCF_963853765.1. Lineage (NCBI taxonomy): Eukaryota > Metazoa > Mollusca > Bivalvia > Ostreida > Ostreidae > Magallana > Magallana gigas. Next base: position 22,064,568 of record NC_088859.1, on the reverse strand, counting down.
GTGGAATAATCCCTCAGACCCTTACCCCCACCCTTTGGGAAAATCTTTTTTGAACCATGCATGATGTAAATGTCATATTTAGAACATATCGATGGTTTGGTGTTTTAGTTTTTTTAGATTAATCCAATTCCTTAGTTTTTTCTTCATTATATCGATGTAATTTTTTGTTTTCATTAAAACCTTTGCCAATCTATTTTTGCAAACAAGAACATTAATGCACAATATAATGACTGATCTACAAACATTTGTTCATAGAAGATCTGAAGAGAGGGGCTGTGTCAAAAAACAGTTCCAACTATTATTATTTAATAAAGCACCACCTGTTGATATATTCTGAAAGATCTGATATTTCCCTGGCCTTTTAAACTATTTTTATATTTTACTTGCCAGGAATCATCAGAACCGGTGCCTTTACGAAAACTGGGAATTTGCAAGCATTCTCAGCTTGATTTTAAATAGATGTTTGTTAAACACTCATCCGCCCCCCCCTTGGAAATATCTGCGAAAAAAGTCCAAGGGGCATAACTCTGTCAAAAATTGCTCGATCGTACCTGAACTTGAACTAGATATTATTTTGATAAATCTTTACAACAAATTTCATTTCAATATGCGCATCCTCTGCAAAGAAAATGAACGGAAACTGTTGGTGGACCGACCGACCGACCAACAGACAGCAAAAACAACAAAAACAATTGTAGTAGACCTTCTTTCTCACGAGATTTTAAAAATGCACGAAATCAAAACATATCTCCAAAGTTCCATAGAATGTGTTCATCATTCTGTTTATGGGATGTATGAACTCATAAAAGCAATACTATAGAGAGGTTGAATAACAGTTTTATTAATTAGGTATAAGTGGAACACTCGATTCAACTTGCAAATATTTAAAATCGAGTCGAGAATGCCACTTATAATTGGAGGCGGTGAATTTCCAGTTTTCGTAAAGGCGTCTGACATTTTCTTGGGAAATAAAATATCAAAATTGTTAAAAAAGGCCAGAAAAAGCCATATCCTCCTGACTACTTTGATAAAATATAAGTTTCTCAAATGGGTAGTGTCCACTACATATTAAAGATAAATACGTTTATTATTTCAGAAATAAATATATAAATTGTATTATGAAATCAAATTGATAAATGTAGCCAAAATAAATAATAACTATCAAAAGATTTAATAGATAAGCAAAACATTTTATAATGCTTCATTAATCAACCAAGTTTCTTTTGAAAAAACAAATTAAACAAGTCATGTCAATATGAGAAATGAAAGCACCAGCTGATCGATCTGCAGAATTAGAATAATGACAATTTTCTTTACAAGAACAATCAGTAAGTACCAAAAACAAAATGTCCTCCATCAAAACTGTGGAGAAAAAAAGAAATTCAATCTTAGTATAAAATGTGTCAGTCTTAATGATCCACTGGCAAATACCAATATACTGCGCAGAGAGAATTCCTCTTCTTGATATATATCTTTTCTCCGTTTCTCTTTACCCAGATTCAAGTAGCTTGAGCCTGTTTCCAGTATGACATTGATCTAAATTCACAAAACTCATCTGACTTTACTTTGCTATTTGTGCCCAGAAGCCATTTTTTAGCACCCACCTTTTGGAGTCCTTGTCGGCAATGATTTGGCCGAGTTTTCGCGCGGTCTCCTCTGCTGCTTGTTTGTCAGCTTCGGCTTGTTTTAATCTTCACACACAAACAAAAGCAGGAGACACAAACATGCAAAATAAAAAAAAAAAAAACAATCAAAACAAATTATGACAAAAACATATGCTTGTATATATGTGTACATCTTTATATCAAAGATGGAATGGGACATGTTGAAAAATTAAGATGGATAAAAGAACATGATGTTTGAAATACAATAACCTTTGGAAATTAAAACTTTTTTTTAAATATATATTGCCTTAGAATTGATTTGAAATTTTAAATCATCATATGAAAGAATTGTAAAAACCTAAGCTCATTACAAACTCACTACTTTCATATCTCAAGCTGGTGCTTTGACTAAGTGAGATACATTATGCTGTAGGACATCAAAATCTGAAACATGTCCCATTCCTCCTTATAGGCCAATGATTGATAAAAAGCCAAAGAGATACATTTAGGATATGTGCACACCAAAACAGAAATTCCAGTAATTGAAATCTTGCTATTTGTACAAGTAATAAATCATCTTGCATACAATTGGCATGATTCTTCACTTAGACAAACAACTTGCGCACTGTCAATGACACTGCTACTTTGTGATGCCAAATAACAGTATTGACAATATATAGAAACTTTTTATTACAATTTTATTACATGTACCGGTTTTCAGATGCTAAGCAATTTTCTTTCAACAAAGAGATATTGAATTTTGTCTGCATTATTAATTATCTCATCATCTCAACCCAAGATCAAAAAGTACCATTTTTAGCTCACCTGAGCCAAAGACTCAAGTGAGCTTTTTTTAAAATCAACATTTGTCTGTTGTCTATCATCGTTGTTGTCATTGGGGTTTTTTGACCATTGGACCCCTAGGCCTCTTGCTTCGCATCTGATTGACATTGATTGAGAAGTGAATACCTTTTATCTAATGAAATATTGACCACTGCAAGTAATTGATCATTGCTATAACCATTATTTTAATTACAGCTTATTCATACTATATGTTATTTATTGTTTTATGCACATTTAGTAATTACTTTTAGGATTCAAAAAGTCATTTCCATGATATCAAACATTCAAGTTTATGATTATACTGTATGCTATCAGAATCAGCCATGGGAAGGAGAAATCTACATGACACCAGATCATGGCTTGAGATGATGTTATAACCCATATATCAATTCCTTTAACAGTATACATCTACCATTTATATATATGTAATGTCCATTGAAATAAATGATAAATTATCTCACTTATGAAAAAAAATTAACCCACGTATACACTGACAAGAATAGATATTTATGACAAAGTGTAATACTTAATGACAAGTTGAATTGAGGAGTAAAAAACTAAGCAGTTTACAAACGTTAATCTAGATTCAGATCAATATGGCAGCTTCAGATCATTGACAAAAGTTGAAGGAGTTGGAAACTTTCCATTCGGCCAGCTTACAGAGTAATTATCATGGACTCCATGTGGGAATCCAGAAAATTTTTCAAAAGGAGGTGGGTGGGTCCAAGGGATGTGAAAAATAAACCTAGTAGCATTGCCTAACTTGCATGGATCCAGAAATTTTTCCCAGGGAGTTCTGATGGATAATTTTCTTTAAGGGTGGGGGAGGGGTATTATTATTGTCTGTATTTTAGATATAATTTTACAATGTAAATTTCAGAAATTTGAATTTTACAAGGGGGGGGGGGGTGTGTCCAAACCTCCCTGGCCTCCCTTCTAAATCCACACATGGACTCCTATTGGGAACCATCGTCAGTTTTCCCAGCCCCATGACTTTTGCCTGATGATCACACACTGCATTGCTCAATCTGTAACTGACCTTTTCTCCATGTCTTTTAGAGTGACCACAAGTTGATTTGTCTTCTCTTCCAACTTGTTGACTAATTCACTTTTGTGTTTCAAACCACCCTCACAAGCCTGTAATGTAAGGATTCAATTTCACAACTTGATCAAATTGTGTTGATAAAATACTGGTTACATCTCACCTAATACCCACATTCCAAATTTTTTATAATATCAACATCAAGCTATATTTCTCCTGCATTTCTTTAGATGAGAGGCCCAAGAGTGTTTACAGTCACCTGAGTATAACATAACCCTGTAAATTAAAGGATCCATAGAAGGGATTAACCACAACTATAGGTGTTTTAAACAAATTTTATAAGGAATAAAAAAGGAAGAAAATATAAAGGTTCGAAGGAGGCGGAGTTAAGACCCTAAGAGTATTTCATGAGGTCTGGATGGCTGTGGCCATTTTTTGACTACATTGATCTCTTTGACAAGAAAATCTTTGTAAAATTAACCAATAAATCTACCCTTAATTCTAAGATATGATTTGTTTAGCTGAATGAACTATCATTTAGAACATAATGTTTTTAATTCATAAAATTAATTAATAACTAGACTACACTGAGATTGTGACCAACTCAAAGGGCCCCGCTTAACCTTTCAGATAATTTTGCTTTAACCTTGACCTATAACACAAAAATTTTCCAGCTGGCATAGAACTTCTAATTCAATCTCATAACCCCTTACATACAGGCATTTTTGTTCAATCTGAGTAAGATTAAGCATATGGGAAATATTCTATGGTTTAAAAATGATTATAAAGAGATCTTCACATTGACTTGGTTCAAGGTCACTGCACGCAATTAACAAAAAAGCTTTGTTTAAGTAAAGTATTAGCCAAATAAGGCTAAGTTGAGAGTATATACTGTGGAATCATCACTGTTCGTTAGGGACCAATGTTCGTGGCTTCCGTGGGTAACATTTGTCCACAAATTTACATCCCCACGAACCTATACACAATCGTTTGTTTAATATTTATTAAAATTATCCTGATTTAACTACCAACGAAATTACGTCCCCACGAAGCAAGAAAATTTGGCTACCCACAAGCATTGGCCCCCACGAATAAAAATGATTCCACAGTATATGCTCTTAAAAAAGAATATTTTTGTGATCCATTATGACCTTGACATTTGACCTACAAACATCATTCAAGGTCACTGCGTACCCTTTGATGAAAGGCATCATTTGAGTGAAGTATGAGCCTGATTGGAGCAAAGGGAGAGAAGATATGCTTCCTACAAGGATTTTTCATATAATTCTGCAATAACCTTCTCATTTGACCTTGAAAATTGGTCCAACGTCACTACACACCCTTACTTAAATTACCAAAGAAATAATAAAGAATTAATAAAACACAACTGTCCATCACGCAGTTTTTGTCTCTCAGGAAGTGAAAGTAACTTGTGTTTACACATTCCATGGCCATTTACATGAACATGAACATGGAGTAAGTATGTCACTTTTGAACAAAGTTTGAATAAATTAAATCTACATTTATTTCATTATCACTGGTTTATAAAGTTATTTCAAATTAAAAAAAAAAAGATCACATGTCACCTTGGGAAATGCCAACCTCGGATATAACGAGTATCGGCTATAACGAAAAATAAAATGATGTCCCGAGCATCTCGTTATACCCGGGGCCACTGTATTTCCTATTTCCTAAATTAAGGTAAAATTTACAAATATTGACACCAGATAAAAGGTAGTACATTAACAAGGGAATATCATACATTAAAATCTCATGTACTGTTCCTCTCATGGTTTAATTTGTCAACACATATTTTAACAGTTTATTTATAACTTCAATTATGGGGGCAGAAATTGCAAAATTATATCACAAATAGTCCTTTACATTGTTCTGACTAATTAGAACTCAAATGTCAGTCATATTATCAAAATTGAAACTGTGGAGAAAAGAAATTGCAAATTTTCTGTTATCTGATAGAAATTTTCATATAAAATGAGTCTTCATTTTAAATGATGTAGTAAAAATTATACAGCATTAAAAATTGAAATTATTGGCTAAAAATAAAGGGGCAGTGGGTATAAGAGCCAGTTCTCTACTTGATAAACAAATTATAAACAAGATGCAATTTATTTCCGGAAAGTTCCCATAAAACATCATTATATCCACCCACCATCTACATTTATCAAAGATGGCAATGATAAATTGCGCATCAAAGATGTCCACAAAAGTTGAAATATAGATACACGATTCCAAAAAAAAAAAATGCTTGATTTCCTGATCAATTCCAAAAGGACACCTGCCCCTCTTACTATTGATTAGAAAACACAAGTTTCCATCAAGGAACATACCAGTTCCAACTAAATTGTAATTTATAAAATGAAAGAAACTGTTTCAACATTGTGTAACAATAAACTTATTAACTGTTCACTGATTTTTTTTCAAAAAGAAATGTGTCTTTTAAAATATACCATATCTGTTTAGTTTTCTATTCAACTTGTTGGGAAAAGGCGTAATAAAATGGTGTCAGTAAATTTTCTATAAAAGAAATCTATTGATATGTCAAACCAGGACAACATCCATGGTCCTCTTACTGTGACCTTGTAAACTGTTTTATCATACAACTTCATATGGTTGGAGCAAAAATCCAAACCATTCATTTAAATACTGTACATTTTAGAAAGAATTGCTTAAGATATTTTACTCTGATGATTTTAAGCATCTAAACTTCTCTTTAACAATACAATATTGAAAAGATCTGGATCTCAACAGCAATGGCTATCCCAACAGACAACTCCTTCATCAAGACAGATTCCAGATTCCATTGATCTTCATTACATATTACTCAACCTTACCACAATAAATGTATGAGCCCACTGTATTTCTTTAATGTATTCAAAAAGGAATACTTATTTAGATCATTTCTAATTCTGTACACCCATTACTGGGAGGGAGGGAATACAAAAACAGATTGATTTCCTATACTGTGTAACACAGCAAGTGTCTCTAATATGGCCATTAATCTTACACATCCAAAATGACCTCCAGCCTATTTTATGGATGGAGCTAATTTCCTAATCTCATAGATTCTTGTTGAGGCAGGTGCTGTTCCTTCTGAATTCGGACACTTCCCTGAAATTGATGTTTGAGGGAGGAACACTATAAGAGTAATTATCCCAAGTTCCAAAGTCCCATTCACCATACAGCAAAGGAAGTGAAACATACAAGGTAAAACTAGTTCTCTCGGGGTATCTCCAAAACTTTGTTGGGCTTTGAAAGTATTTATGATATTCAAAAAATTGAATGCTGCTGTTACAATTTTCATTTTAAATTCATTCAAAACCTTGAGAGAGATATTCTTTTCCTATTTTTACGCAAGAATGAAGGTTTCGCCATGCACACAAGTGATAGTGATGGTTTTAACACTTGGATTGCTGTGTGAAGTCCATGCCCAAAACTACCACTTCAGCAATGGATGGCAGCCTGGCAAGAGAAGCTACCGAGGGTGTACTGTACGGCCAGAAATACGCTCCATTTTATTCAAAATCATAGAGGTAAATACCAAAAGCTTTTTTATCATTTGAACTTTTGCTCAAAATCGCCCAGTGATAAAATTTAATAAAATTGTAAATTATAAAGTTTTTAACTATAAATATGTCTTAGTTGTGTACAAATGCTCGATTGATGAATTTGACTTTGACTAGCCTGAAAAATTTATTTTTAACCTGCAAACATGCATGTTTACTGATGTTTCTTTTGGTAATGTAGGAGCTTTGTAATTAAATTGCTCTGCTGGTCTTAATATAAAGCCTTCAAAAATGTACTTGAAATTACAAACTAGGCATAAATTAAGTTACTGTACTTTTTCTTTGTTCAAGAGTTATTGGAAAGATTAAATATATATATTACATATATAAACTTTTATCAAAGCAATAAGAGCTGTATTGTTAAGAATTATGTTTTGCTGAAAAATGTTCTTTTACTAAAATTTTAAATAAATTTAAGAATAGCTTCCATTATCTACAGATCTTTATCTTTGTGTAAAATTGCCCTCCATAAATTTTCTCCTAATTACGGACAGCTCTGTGATCATACGGATCGGATAAAATGAAACACATTAGCTTACGTCACAACATCTTTACTAACCAAGTGTTTGATTCATTTTTCTCATTGAAGAGATGAGAATTACGAACTGGACTCTTGGCTATATAGCGACTAATACGAAGCATAAAAATTATTTAGAGAAAAGATTTCTGAACTATGAAATTCTTTGCATTTATATATATATCACCGTAAGAATTAAATCTGAAGTTCTAAACAGGAAGACAAGTATGAAATCTTGTTTCCATTAGACATCTTTACAAAAAAAAAAAAATTCTCACAATAATATGAACAAAGATTTCAAATAAACTTTTTTTTTCTTCAACACTGTATTATTAAATTGCAATTTTTCAACCAAAAAAAAAGGCCTTGAAAATAGTTTCATATGCTGCATAAAAAGAAAACCAGAAATTCCAAAAACAATGGCACTCGTCTGATCTTTAATCTTTAATTTGGGCATAAATTCCCAAAAAATTTGATAAACATGTTACCATAATCAAAGTACAACTTTTCTTTCTCCATATATAGCTATGATATTTGTGTCATGTATTGTATATCATCACTTTAAATTTGACAGGATGAAGTTGAAAGAATACAAAAATGTTCACATTCTAACATTGAAGATGTTTTCTCATTAATACAGGTAAGTTCACAATACTAACTAATACAGGTCAGTTAAAAATACTCTCAGCGGGTTCTTTCCCTTTACTGAAAGATGGATTAAAAGCATTGTCATTCTTACATAAAACTTTCAGATTATTTTCAAAATGGTTGAAACTACATGTATAATGATTGAAATAAACAATTTTTTCATATACATGTTAGAATCTATACTCCATGAGTTCACTTTTTAATTAAAGGAAAAAACTGGTGTGGATGCCCGTGAAGTGTAATTAGAGAAGATGACATTAGCTCTGCAGGACAGATGGACAGACAATGAATGAGTTTAGTGTGATGCAGAATATTTCAATAAATTTTTATTTCTCTCAATACAATAGACTTTGTTCTGAATTCCAATGTTTGGATTGGTTTGAATATCAATTTGATGAAGCATTGAATATGTTCTGTATAACACCAAAGACTGTACATACTAAAAATCCTTCCTGATCAACTGGAAACACAATTCATTTATTTGAATTTTGGTAAAATCAATGGTGGTAACAAAGCTTTAAAAAACTTACATCTTCATTAAAAACTGTTAGAAACTTTTAGGGTCCTCTATACCTTTAAGAAAAGTTTCACATTTAAGTTCAAACTTTTATTTTCCTTAAATATATGGAATTCATGCAAGCATGGGTTTGACTTGAAAATGACATATAAGAAGTTCAACTTTGCGGGGAAAAAACCAACTTGATAAAACTGATCGCTATATCAAAACAAGAGGCCCATGGGCCACATCGCTCACCTGAGGAACAATAGGTATGATAAAATCAGCTTAATGGACTCATAATACAAACAATCTGGACAATGTACAATAATACACGTAGATCCTGTATAAATAAAATCCATTTTTCCCCCTGGATATTCTTATGTTTATAATCATTAGTCCCTTTTCTAACAGGATGATTTTATAGTCATATCACATGTTGAATATTGCAGTTCTCAAAAAGCTCCTTAACAATTGTTTATATATGGGATATAAAGCTACATCAAACTCTGAACCTTCTTGTGAGGCCGAAGAATTGTCCTGGAGCCAAAGTCTTAACAATTATAAAGAATCATCTGGCTGATTAGTTTCTGAGAAGAATATTCTTAAAGATTTCCTCTATATATTCCTATGTAAAACTTCGACCCCCCATTGAAGCCCCACCCTACATCCAGGGGTCATGAATTTCACAACTTTGAATCTACACTGACTGAGGATGCTTCCACACAAGTTTCAGCTTTCCTGGCTGATTAGTTTCTAAGAAGAAGATTTTTAAATGTTTACTCTATATATTCCTATGTAAAACTTCGACCCCCCCATTGTGGCCCCACCCTACCCCCGGGGGTCATGAATTTCACAACTTTGAATCTACACTACCTGGGGATGCTTCCACAAAAGTTTCAGCTTTCCTGGCTTTCTGGTTCTTGAGAAGAAGATTTTTGAAAAATTCTCGAAATTTTTCATTAATTTCTAATTATCTCCCCTTGAAAACGGGTGTGACCCTTAATTTTCACTACTTTGAATCCCCGTTGCCTTAAGATGATTTGTGCCAAATTTGGTTGAAATTGGCCCAGTAGTTCCTGAGAAGATGTTGAAAATGTGAAAAGTTTACGGACAGACGAACGTTAGACAAAATGTGATCAGAATAGGTGAGCTAAAAAATATGATTCCCTGCTTATTCAAACTTGGGACTAGCGGAGCTATGTCCATTGCGTGAAATAGATGAAGATGAATACCTAAGACTGTCATTATAAACAGGTTTTACAATGGATTGAATTTACCATGAATAGTCAAACAAGAGGCCCATGGGCCACAAATCGCTCACCTGAACAATTGTCCTTGTATCATTTTATTTCGAAAGGGTTTATTATGAAGTGAACTCTGAATAAATATTGTAAAACTCATATATTTCAAGATTTTGCCATATATTAAACAATACATAAAAAGAAGAAACAATTTTATCTTTGGCATGTTTTTATTCATAGTTATTTTACACATCAACTGAGACTGAATTTTAAGCTCTAAAATACCCATTTGCAGTAAAAAAAAAAAAAAATCCAATTTCACTGAAAAATTAAATTATATTCGTTAAATAATTAAAAGATGATATTGGCATCTGTTTTGTATTTCAATCATTAAAAGCTTCTTTATCGATTCATCAAATAAAAATATTGCAGGTGTGATGAGGACATTAGGCATGTTAGATTTTGCATTCTCATCGATCATCTGTCTTATAGACTAAACTCAAAAAACATGGAAAGTCTATATATAGTTGATAAAGTCTATCAATGATTCCTACTTTTTTTCCATAACCATTTTTTATCTTTTGTTCCTTTATCTTTCCTAACTGTGTGTTTGTGAATCAAAACTTCATAAAAACTAAGATCCACACCTTTTTGAAGTTGTTTGAATTTATGATCTTTGATCCCGATCACTTGGATCACGATATGTGAGTAATTGATGTCGGGATTGAAATTCCAAAAAAACAAAAAACTAGTCGATAAACATTCACATGTATTTCCAGATAATTTAACTATGATAAACTTATCATGGAAATTTCTTTCTTTTTTGATTAATAAAACATGATTTAAACAATTTAGAATCTGCACTATCTTAGAATGCTTGCACAGTAATCTCACAAACTGTAGCATTGTAATTCTTAAAAAGAAGAGTTTAAAACATTTTCCCATTATATAAGTCTATGTTAAACTTTGAACATATTTTGGAGCCGTACGTAGTATTAGTCCGGGGATCACGGTTTTCACAATTTAGAATCTACACTATCTTAGGGTACTTGTATATTAATCTCACTATTTTTAGCACTGTAGTCCTTGAGAATACATTTTTAAAAACATTTTCCCCCATATATTTCTATGTTAAATTTGTCTTTTTTAATCAACTTTGAACCCCTCTTGGGACCCCAGTATTGACCCGGGGATCGCGATTTTTACAATTTAGAATCTTCACTATATATACATGCTTTGGTGTAAATATTGGCATATCTGCTGTAGTGGTTCTTAAGAAGAAGATTTTTTAAGACACCCACCCAATTTTCGCAGTTTCGCAATTATCTCCCTTTTAAAAAGGGTTGTGACCCTTATTTTAACAATTTAGAATCCCCTTCTCATAAGGATGCTTTGTACCAAGTTTGATTAAATTTGGCTCAGTGGTTCTAGAGAAGAAGTCAAAAATGTGAAAAGTTTACAGACGGACAGACAGACAGACAGACGGACGGACGGCGGACAACAGGTGATCAGAAAAGCTCACTTGAACCTTCGGTTCAGGTGAGCTAAAAAAGTAAACTCAAAGGGTGTCATTTCATTAAGAAATAAACAGCAAATTAAAAAGTTCACCCGGATATGAACTTAGTTGGTCACATGATCAACTTCTGTGAAGCCCACATGGCTTCTCAAAAGATTTAATCACATACCACTGAAGTTCATATCCTGGTGAACTTTAAACATTGCCGTTTATTACTTTTATTTATGTTTGCGAAAGGCAACCCATTCAGAATTATTAATAAAACCATGTTTTAAATGTTTACAACGATGCAACAGTCACGTGATAAGCAGGTGTGGGAAGCACTGTGACATCTGTAAGGACACAAGCGACGTTTCTCAGTTTAAGGTAATTTTCCTAAATAGATTAATTCTTTTTTTTATGCATTTATTAAACTTGTTAATGCACAAAATTCCAAAAAATACGTACATAAAACTATTGCTGAAAGGCAGCTAAAAATTTTATATGGAAAAAAGTTCTAATTAAATATTGACTCTTCCTCTACCTTTATCCTAGCTTACAGCTTGAAATAAATGAAAAATCCCAATCAGGATTTACTAAAAATGCTGTAATGGAAACATATGGTAAATAAATAATGGAAACATTTGACATCTGAAATCCATTTCCCTTTTTACAGAATACTGCACAAATTTTCAACATTATGATTTGGGTACATTGATATTTTGGAATGCAAAATCCCTTTTTTGATGTGTCTTCAATTCAACAAAAAAAGATCTATTGAAAAGGAGAAATCTTGTGATATTTACATTCTATATTGCGCAAATATTGTTCAAATCAGACAGCCATTAATGGACACTGCTGGGCCATTAATGGACACTGCTGGGCCATAAATGAACACTGCTGGACCTACCTGTAGTTTCTGGTACATCTCCAAGTTGATCCCCTTGATCTCCTCTAGCTGTTGTCGTAGTGATATCATGGTGTCTTGCTTCTCATGAATGTCCTTTTCCAAAATCCTCAGTGCCATCTCCATTTCTTGTTTCATACTGATCTGTAGTTCTAGTTCCTTCTCCACGTCCTGGAGATCAAACACATAATTAAAAAGACAAGTTGATCATCCCACTCTCTCTTTTTCTCTCTCTCTCTCTCTCTCTCTCTCTGTGGAATTTATGAGGGTTTTGACATTTCGATACATTTTTAATGAGAAATTTGACTGCTAATAGATTAATCACAAATTGCCTGGCTACATCAGGTACCCTTCCACTCACCAATCTGACGTGAGTTTCCTCCTCTAATTGCTTCTTCAGGCCTGTGTACATGTGGTCCAGGCCCTCTCTCGAGGTCTTGTATGTTTCACGTTCTGTTTCTATGTCCTGTTTAGCAGCCTTTGTAAAGAGAGAAAATTAATTCATGATGAAATAAAATTCTGAACCCAAGTTGATTAGAAAAGCTCACTTGAGCCTTTGGCTCGGGTGAGCTAAAAACATGTACATTGTAATAATATACAGATGAGAAAAATACATCATTGATTCAATACTCTTTTATCATATCAGTTTAAAAGCAAATTTAAAATCAATATCTATACAAGTCAGTATTTCTAAAATGGGTGGATGACGAATGGACTGTTTAAGCACCTTTAGCTTACTGCCTGAAGTAACCAAAATGTTCTAGATATATATGCCTGTCCTATGAAAAATTTTGTTCTCCAAATGCAGGGCTGTGAATATTACTCACATTATAGTGAAGAGGATGAATTCAACATGTAAAATCATAGGTTATATAAGCTAAATAAAACAAAGATGGTAGAACCATTTTAAGAAGACATTGGACTTTCAGTAGAAGGTAACTGTCTATTTCTTGTATCAAAACAAGTTAAAAATGACGCTAGTTTCATGCGAAATATACACAGATTGTCTTAGCTCAAAAGCAAGACAAATCATGTTGATTTCAAAGAGCCATGTCTGAGTGGCTAACAGTGAAATAGACAGCCTTATGTCACTATGCTGTTTGACACACCTACCAAAAGTCCAAGCTCTTGTTAAAATGGTTCTATATATATTTGCTAATGATATTGATATAATGTATTTGCTAATAATATTGATGAATAGGGGATTTCGTGAGAAGAATTTTGCATATGTGTTGGGCCAGTGCTCTTAATACATATATTTTACCTCTTCATTATGTATGGCAGCCTGAATGTGTATGTTAAACTGTTATTAATATGCATGGGCAAGGAACAAATATAACAGCTCAGATTTTCTTTACATTGGGTATCTAAATGAATTTGATAAAAAAAAAATTAACTATGTATGAATATTCAAAACAATATACCGAATGGGATATTTGTTAATCTTTTTTTTTTCTTATTTATTTCCAGTTTTCCCTTTTAGATAAAATTTGAGGAAAATTACCTGGAGGAGATGAACAGACATATATATATATATGAATATAAAATGATAAAATCTTATAAGTAAAAAATGACATCTATTGAATATCAAACTGCAGGCCCTACCTCCAACTGTTTCTTTGTATCGTCCACGATGGAGCCTTGATCAGCCTTGAGTCTGTCATTCTCATCTTGCAGGTCTAAAGCAGTGTTTTTGGCAATGGCAAGGTCCTCTTTTAGTAGAGTATTGGTCGTCTGTACGCTCTCTAACTTTTGTTGTAGGTTTGTAACTGTTGCACTAAGGTAAAAAAGGTAATGAAAACTTAAAACATGCTTCATTCAAATTACAGCAACTACAAATAGATGTACAAGCTGCTAAAATGTTGGTTTTTCATTAATTTTTTAGAAACCAATTCCTAAATGCAGTGTAAACAAACACATGGAACAATTAAGATAACTTTCTGAACTGTATTTAAAACAGAAATTTTAAACAACACCTTACTTTAAGTGTCTGTTAAGCTCCTCCAGGTAATTTTTCTGATCCAATATGGTGGCCATTTTGTTTTTTGTTTCTGTGCTATATTTAGATGGAAAAAAATGGTAAATTGGCTAAGTTTAAACCACATTAAAGAGGATTTACACATATATATCAAAATATGTTTTATTACAACCTGAATATAAACTTATTATGTGCCATTTTGCTAAGTGGCTAAAGCCACCAAAGTACGACAGTACTGGTTATTCCCCCTTAATTACTACGCACAATTAATATTCAAACTGATATAAACTCACTTCTTAATGATTACATACCTTTCATTGTCTGGAGATAAATCATCATTAATCCTGTTATTTAAGTACAAACTAAAATCAATCACTCCCATCTGAAATATCATAAAAAAGGAAGAATCTTAGAGTTTTGCCTTTTTACATGGTATCACAACAGACTTGTCTTACATTTATATCTATCAACTTTTGTTTTAGATAATGTGATGATTTGTTGGAGAAAACATGACAATTCTTATGTCTGAAGCTATTACTGGTACATGTACAAAGTAATTTTCTTCTTCTTATAGTACATACTGGTTGGTCCAAATCCTCTTCTTTTATACACATGTTGCAGTCTATAACATTTAGCCCGACTAATAGTCCAGTAAAAACCATACCCTCATCTTCTAACATCATAGCTCCAGGCTCATAGAACTCACTGCAAATAGTAGTGTCATGTCAATGTTGATCTAGAGTCTTACCTACAGAATATCACTACAGACTTATCTTACTCTTATATTTATCAACTTTTTGTTGAAGATGTTGAAGATAATGTGATAATTTTTTTAAAAAACACATGACAATTATCATGGCTAAAGCTATTACTAATACATGTACAAAATAATTTCAAATTTATAGCAAATAATTCAAATGAATTGAAATTTTTTTTAAGCAAAAAAAAATCATTAGCACGCCAAAAGTATTACAGATAGAATGTCCTCCTGTATTTTTTATTTTTTTTACCTAAGAACTTGGTCCCTTCTTTCACACAGCACTTTCAGATAGTCTGCTAGACTTTTCTGCATTAGAGAAAGCCGCAACCATGCCCTGGCTTTTCCAAGTGGTGTTCTGCAATATTCATATATATATATATATATAAAGACTGCTATCATCTTTACATCTTTGCTAGCCAAGGATTACTTTATGTCTATTGTGGACATACATATGTCTTTAAATTGAAGATAACATCTGGCACATTATACTTTAAGATGGCACTTTTGTTTAGCAAATGTAAAATTCCACTCCACTTTCGAATACATAATTCTGATGGATTATTCCTGGTAATCAAGGGTACACTTAGCAATTAAAATTTTAAAGAGCTGATGCAAGCCAACATAAATTAACCTAACTTTAGCTCACTGCAAAAATAAAAAGACCTGCTATAAAGTGTATTTCATAATGCCCAGCACTCACTTTAGACTTGGCATTTCCCTGACACTGGTTGTAATCTCGGAAGCTTCTGGAACTAATTTTTCGACCGTTTCAAGAACGCACCAAAAGTCTCTCCTGTCACGGAGCAGACTTTTCTTAGCTGTAACAAAAATGTATGTTCTTTGTTACTCGTGTACAAAATTTCTGCCAAAAATTGAATGAAATATTGTTGTGAGGATAAATATCCAAATACATTTGTATCTTTTCTTGAAAAACGAGTGCATATAACGTACGTTTGAGACCAT
The DNA here is from genome assembly GCF_963853765.1 of Magallana gigas. Classification (NCBI taxonomy): domain Eukaryota; kingdom Metazoa; phylum Mollusca; class Bivalvia; order Ostreida; family Ostreidae; genus Magallana; species Magallana gigas. Next base: position 22,048,487 of record NC_088859.1, on the reverse strand, counting down.
GCCTGAGGACGTGTTCCAGTACAATAAAGAACTGCTGCAGCGGTACGTGGTTGTCGTCCAGCATACGTCCGTGGGACAGGCTGGAGTCTATCACCTCCTTGATGATCAGCTTAGACACATTCAACAAGTTACAGCGCTCTATGGTCTTGGGATCTCTTCCTGAAATAATTAAAACCATTGAATCTTTAATTCATCCTCTCACGAAATATTGTAAAGGCTTCACTAGTGGGTAGCTCTTAGATATTTAGATCTGCTGAGGCAAAAGGTCATTTAGCTGATGGGTCTCTGTTTAGGATTGACGTACCTGGTACATATATCATCCATTACATGTTACTTCGTTCTAATATGCTATATCTGAGCAGAAATAAGTATGCATGTTAATATTTCCTAAATTTCATTCAAATTATCAAAGAAAATAAATACAATCAAATAATAAATAATATATAAAGCGATATATATATAATACAAAGTGTATGTAGCTGCATGATGCAAAGTAGCATATGCAACTTTCAATGGTACAAGCCAATTTGATGCTTAGCACTAAAAATTAAGTGCCTCATTGTTAAAGATAATAGACCTGCATAGACCCTATGATTTTGACCACTGCAGAATTAAAACACAAGTATAGGGTGCATTTGGTTTAGCTTTACTGGGTGTACACCAGTGTAGAGCGGCGTTATCATTTTGTATTGTACTATATCAAGTGCACTTAAATGGTATACATAGTGTTGGGGAGTTAAGTATAAATATGGTGGACAAGAATGCAGTTTTAACAGAAGATCCGATGTTCAGCGATGATCCATAGCTATTCCCCCAAAATAAATAAAATAAACATGTTTTAAATGTAATGGCTTTCATACAAATGACAACTTCAATGTGACTTCTAATTTGTCATTTTACTTAAAATCATTTGTCAAGTTTGTAATTATAACATTCATCTGCCATATAAGTTTCAGTGTCCCAACAACACAAGCCCCTGACTCAGTGTAAAAAGGTGTACATCCGTTACCAAAACTCTACACCACTGCACTTGATTCGCAAAAGGAAACACAGCGTATATATACACCTTTTTGGGAAATCAAGCTGCCCATAATTTCTGTTCTATACACTCAAAATAAACAGGTGGAAGCACTTTTGCACTTTTGGTTTTTAAGTAAATTTGAGTTGTACAACTTGACACAGGCTGTAATTTGAGCCATTCATTACGCTCTGTTAATTGCTTGCAGTTTGAGGATCAGTCTAAATGGGATGACTCACAAATGCCGTCTTTTCCTCAGTGAATTAGAAAACAATGTGACGGTATGCCAACCATGATAACCACATGTAGAATATTCCTTTAACAGACCGATAAAAATCAATGCCTGCTCTAATCATAATAAACCATCAGCATGTTCAATAATCAAGCTTTCAGACACACTTGTGTGACATTCTGCCTTTGAATCTTCAAATTTTTGCATCATGCAAGTTAAATTGTTCTAAAATCAGAACTGCGAGCATGCACAAGTAGCATTTTTCTAATCTCTATTTCCAAAAACAAAATTATGCATGCATGTCTGTAGTAACCCCCCCAATCTCTCTGAACCGATTAATTTGCAGGCTTGGCTGGCCGTTTAAGAGATCCCCCCCTTACCATCCTCCGGAGAGACCAGCTCCAAGTCATCCATTTCTAGCTGTACATCGCTGAGTTCCTTTAAACAGAGCCAGTCCCCGTCAACAGAGACCCGAAAGTTACACAGATAGATTGTTTCCTCAGCCATCTTGAATTGCTGATCATGCTTACAAATCAATACTTTGATGCCAGTGGGAAAATTATCATAAACAATTGGTCTAACAACCAGGACCAAAGACTAGCTTTTCTGTTAATAAATACTTGATCTTTTTTTTCCATTAAATATGTTTTTAAACATTTTCTTAATCAATAAAATGAAATAATATTTGTTAATTTGATTCAATCAATCTTGCTTTCTTCTTTTCCGAAGCTATTACTGCATGGTATACGTTAAAAGTAAAAAAATCATAGATATATTTTTATAAATGCTGCATCATCACAGCTGTACATATTTAGTCATTAATAGTTCATTTGTTTAGAGTGTTTAGAAGAAAAGAAATACCCGGGTTTTTTTTTTTTTGGAAGGGGGGGGGGGGGGGTGTTGTACTGGTGAATATTAACAATTTACTAAAGTTACAACCAAAATTATACTAGACCTCCAATAATTTAGGAGTTAAAATCACCACTACTGGTGTGCATTATCTACTTACACTTTTTGTATAAGAAATAATTTATGACAGTATTTCTTGTCAGTAGTTTCAAGTGATCCTTTCATGTTATCAGATTGGTTTATTTTAAGAACCAATTTACCGGGTATATCGATATTTTTTTACAACACGAGTGACAGCAATAAAAGTTGAAAATCATTGGATTTATAGAATCAAGTTGATAATGTAAATATTTAAAAGTAAACTTTTTACCAGTAATTTCCTCGCTGTTTGATAAAAGGTTTAGTGCCGCAAAGACATATCCACATGCATGGAGGTGTATTTATAACATGTACCTATATACAAAGCATAATTCTCTCTCTCTCTTTCTCTCTCTCTCTCTCTCCCTCCCTCTCGAGATCTCTCTCTCTCTCTCTCTCCTATTTGCATGACCTGTTCATGCAAATAAATGCATGTTTGAAAATTACATAATCTAGAAATTGACCTGCCATTAATTATTAAATCTGTTTATACATCAGATAAATACAGGTCACATGCATCATAACTGATACAGTACTTGTCTCCAGAGGCATCTATGCAAGTCAGGTCCAGAAAGGTTGGCAATGCTTGGCAAATGAGCCCTGCTCTTTAAACTTTAAACAGTCGACTCGTCCAGTCATATTCTGCCTTTTAAGCATGTATCTATATGCAAATTTTGTTAACTTAAATCAAAGTGTAAAAGCCCTGTCACACCAAGCTGCATCCCCACGGCGTGTTTACGGCGTTGTAAAATTCGTGGAATCGCCGTAGGATCGCAAGGAAAATTAAGAAAAAATGTATCGTTTTTATTTGAAAATTTTACAAGTGGAGTCGTCACGGCGTCCTTACGGCGACCAAGGCGTTCTTACGGAGCATCTTAACGGTGTGTAACTGCGTTTCCACGGAGTTCTACTTGGCAATTAACTGCGCTCTCGCTGAGTCTCCGCTGCGCAATCATGGCGTGCTAGGAGATTTTACCGCGCGTCCACGGCGTGCTCTGCGCGCTGACTGCGTGCACAAGACGTTCTCTTCTTCTTGGTAGGTTAATATTAATTTGTACAATTGTATGGGAAACAAACAAGAATTTACAACTAGTAAACAAATGATTAAAAAATTGTTTTGATTTTATGAAAAGGTACATTGTAATATTGAAACATAGTTACTTCTTAACAATTTGTGAAGGACTAGGATAATACTTTTAGTAGTCAGGTCTACAAAAAAAATCTGTTATCAGTTGTTAGAAAACATAGAAAAGATTTGAAAACATCAGAACCAAATGGCATGAATTCCATCTACGTCCATTGATAGGCCTTGGAATGTTAGCAAATTCTACTTTTAGTTTGATAATTATTACATCGCTTGCTATTGTACAACAGCCATTTTTCGAGTTTTCGTGGTCTTGATGACAACGCAGTAGAAACGCCGTGGGAGCGCGGTATAAACGTGGGAGCGCGGTATAAACGCAGAAGAAACGTCACGAAAGCGCGATGAGCGCAGCAACAGCTCTTTGGGGTCGCTGTGTGAACGCAGCCAAATGGAAAGCAACTTGTTCAAACGCTGTGGATGCGCAGTGAGAGCGCTATAGAGACGCAGTGGGATCCCAAAGGACTCCGTGAGGTCTCCGTGCAAGCGCAATTGACTTATCACTGTGTCTACACTGCCATTAGCTGCATTCCTTGAGCGCGCCGACAGAGCTCTCGTGGAGCTGTTGGAGATCTTACGGCGCGGTCACGGCGACCTCACTACGCTTCTACGGCGTGTTTATCAGAACGCCGAGCCACGGCGCATACTTTGTGCATGTTCAAAGTGCGCGCCGTCGCATGGCGTTCTGCAATGTTCAAGGCGATCCCACCGCAATGGATGAAGATGCCGTTGCGTTCTTACGGCGCTCTACGAGACTCTACTGCGTTTACCTTGGCGTTTTACATTATTTAAGGACGCAGCGGGATCGCCGTGAGGACGCAGCTCCGGTGTGACAGGGGTTTAACCGTTCCAAAAATATTTACCAGTCTAAAAAACAAAGGTCACATTAAACAATTCAACAATGACCAAAATTTTGTATTCCCTGATGCATTTTTCATGAAAATTTGGTTCCAATAGGGCCTATATTCTGTCCCAAGATATTTATGCAGCACATTTGGCAAATTTTAAATAAAAATACACATACCTGTGAAAGAAGTGCAATCTAAATCGAAATGGAAAAATTTCCAAGATATCTTCATTGATACATAATCATTTTTCACTCAGAAAACTTCACAGGAACGAAAACAGATTTATTATGGAGATATATAATTGGGAATGTTTACATCTTTTCTCCATTCGGAAATCATTCAGAATACCTTGTGCAATTTTTCAACATTATTATCCGGGTCTGCTGCAATACAAAATCCCCGTATGCATCACACTTTTTAGCCATGTATTGAAACCTGATAAGGTAAAGGGGGTGTTTTAACAAAGAAATCTTGAAAAATTTCATACTTTTGATTGAACATCATTTAATAACCAAGGTATTCATAAATATCAAGCAATTACCGGTAAGCTAAATGTGAATCAAGGATATCTTGGGACAAAGTATAGAGATGTTTGGGAATGAGATTACACCAAGGAGATACACCAAAATAATTCAACCCGATGATTTGTTTAGAAAATATTGGTTGAAAATGCGGCACCTGACTGGTATACAGTATATAGTTCAACAGCTAGAATTTTTTCAGAAATTATCAGAAATCTAAATCCTAGCAATATGCACACCTCTGATATACATGTATGTACAATTGATCTGCAAAAGAACAACTTCCTACATTGTATCTTTAAAACTGTAGGAGGAGTACAATAAGGGTATCCTTTTGGCAGCTGCCCACCCACCACCCGACCACCCACCATTTTCACCATTTCAATAACCAGATTTTTCCTTTAGAAAACCCACTTAAAAGTCTCTCAAATCAGCTGTCAATTCATTTCCCAAGTATGGAATGCCAAAAATGAGCTAAAAAGTGGGTATCTCAAACCCACTTTTAAATATGTTTTTTTTTTCTACAGAAACCCCTGAGGTCAAACGTTTAGATTGCTGGCACTAGATAGCTTAGTTAGTAGAGCACCTGACTAGAGATTAAACAGTTAAAGGGGCCCATGTTCGAATCCCATTTAGGTGTGTCAGTATTTCTTCCATCCCGTTATAAATGTAGTAGTTGGGGCTATATGGACTGTGGATATCGGCCTGGGTAGCTCAGTGGTAGAGCTCCTGACTAGAGTTGCAGGGGTCCTGGGTTCGATTCCCGGTTCAGCCATGTTTTCATCATATTTATATACTCATTCCTCCTTTCCTACTACATAAACATACTGTAAATGCTTGTCTGCACTTGTAATTATTGTAAGTTGACATTTGTAGTACCCCCTCCCAATAATAATACATGTACTTCTTTAAAATAGATTTGACAAGTTTTTTTTTTCATCTGTTTGATCATGCAGGGACGTCCTAGTTTGATGCAACTGTGCAAAAGAACAACAGATACCATGTTAATCCGAGATTCCTCTGATCTCCGCTGCACGTCACAATATAACACAATTCTTTATTTCTTTAAGCTTTACAGCTTATCAGTATGACATATGTATAACATGAGGTGGTAGTGTATTTACAGGAGAACTTGTGCACGTACAGATAATAACATTTACTGTTACATATACAGGTTGAGAAAACAAAAGACTACAATTATGTAATACAGTTGTCCCTTAATAACATACTTTTTGAGATGAATTTGCCAAGATTACAGAGATCTTTAACATTGTTATATATAAATATACACAATATAAAAGCGGGGGTTAGAGTCAGAGGAATCTCGGATTAATACCATGTATACATCTGGGTCCACACCCCCTCTTGTGTCAAATTTTGATTATATCACATTCGCAAGAGTAAAACCGTCATTATTCAGTAAAATTGATATTCATTTTCTTAACATTTTCCAGATAAAAAATATAAACTCTCATATATTCACATACAAAATTAAAACCTAATAGTAGGTGTGTATGTCTCGCTGTTCGCTATATGTCCCCTTACTTCGTGACCTTTCATTCAGTAATGCACTTACTTTGGTAGCGCAAAGATCGTGCAGAGCTGTTAATGTCGGTTTTACTTTGCACAACCACGGGTTCTGGCCACGAATTTTCACATCCATTCTTGTTTTCGCTACTATTTGATTCGTCATGTGATTGTTTTGGTTTTTCGTCAGCCATCTTTTTTATTTAAGGGTCTTGGTAAAATTGGTTACTCAAAAGGCCTGTGGGCCAGATTGCTCACTTACTTATCAGTGATCATTATCTTACTACATGACATGATCAAGTCATTTTTGGGGTCAATTTTCATTGTGTAACTGTTCTTTAACATTAAAGTTAGCCATCCCCAAATCATGCTTTGTATATATAGTTGCACTTTTCACCATACCATCCGGAGACCAAGTTATTAGCCAATGTGTCTTTAATTAATTAAGTCTACTCTAATGTTACATAGGAAAGGTTTTTCATTGGAATATTTTAAATTTTTCTATTGTAGTGGGACTTTAAAAATTTGATTTTTACACATATATCCCATTTCCAGTTTTTATTTGACACCCTTACCAGGTTAAAGGGGAAATGCAGCATTTCACACTGGGAAAGGCGACATCGACGACGATAATAATAGAGCGACGATAACAATAGTCCTATTCACACTTTGCATAAGTTGTTTCCCTTTGCGCAAAGGTCAAAGTGAAAAAATCCAACTTTCCCCTTGTAATGCAACCAGATATTTGAAGAAATCTCTTTAAATATTTGGTCCCAATATTTGGGTTGTCCCATCATGGGGCAAACAAAATACACAAGGGAAACGGATTTTTAATTAATATAATTCTGGTTACATACCGCGCTTTCTGATTTATTCTATATCGTAATATATGCATTTTCAACTGTCTCTGTCGGTGATAACATTATGATTCAATTTTGAAGCCTATAACCCAATAATTTCATAAAAGGTTGAACGTCACAAAATGGGCGTGTCTTATTGCATAACCGAAACACGGTATTGGCTGCACCGCGTAGTAATACATAGCGTGTGTTACATGTAAAAAATAGTGATTTTAAAATGTTGTTTTAAACTGTAGAAATTGCAAATAATATAAAAACAAGTAATAAGAAATCATTCTTTAAATATTATGAGGCGATAATTTCGGTCGGAAATTGTTCAAATGTGACGGAAACAACATATAACTTGGGCAGGGATATAATACTTAACCAGAGCCTCAAATCTAATGCATTTCTAGAAAAAGTATTCATATTATGTTCGTGCGATTTTTCTCATGTCATGTCGAATAACATATTGCATTTATTTATTCTGAGATACAGATTCTGAAGAAAAAAAACCCCAAATATTGAATAACTCTTATATTACATCTTGAATGATTGTTTTTGAGTCTTTTGTAATTTTGCTAAAATTAGGCAAACTACTGATCTACATAATATGTAAATGTAATTTATTTAATTTTGCATTCATCTCATTAACCATGGTATTTATATGCATAATGCAAGCTCCAGTGAGTATCATTTAATTAGTACAATAATTGACAATGCCTCGGTTATAAGTATTTTGGCGGAACTAATTTATGGTACATAAAAAGACAATAATTTTATATCAATATCAATGAGTTCATGTATAAAGAAAAAATATGCAAATATGCATCTGTGAGCTCTGCTATATAAAGGATGGGGGAAAACAAGGAATCCATTCCAACACCACCAGACAAGGTAAGGTTGCCTTTTATGATGATCTGAATTTTCAAGAAATAAATATTTAACTACTACTTAGTCAGGTAAATACTGTAAGCATACAGCATCCATTTAGGATATGAAAGTGAAGTTAGAGCTGGGTAATTGTGGCCATTTCAAAACTATATATGTTTCTTAAAATAATGTTTAGGAAAATATTTATTTGTTTTTAAACTTGGAAAATTTGAATTAAAATAGCATAATAGTATGCGTCTGACGTCATATGATATCGTAAATTTCGTAATTACACCCACCTAACCAGTTCAAAGTTTACAATATGAAACGTGTAGCAGACAAACTTGTGTCATAATACCAATGAGATGCTGGACTATTTATTTAAGGATGTCGACAATGTTTGGGCTACTGATAGCTGCGTTTCTGGTAGTGACCACAGTCAACGGCGAATCCGTTGCCATTGGTCAGTACAAGCAGCAACTCCTCGATGTACACAACGCCTACCGAGGAATGCAAGGGGCAGCCGACATGCATGCTCTAGTATGTACATGCATGTATAGTCTAGACATATGTTTTTACCATAAAAACGTCAAAAAAGTCATTCCAAATCTTTTTTATTAATTTTTTAAATCTACAAGAAAAAAATCTCTGACTGTTCGCTACATGTTTTAAGGTGTGGGATGACCAGCTCAGCAGCGAAGCTGCAAACTGGATAAAAAGTTGTAAATTCGAACACCAGATGAAGGGAAGAGGGGAAAATTTGGCCTTTGATACGAATCCCAAGAAAGACGAAGAATTAATAAATAGTTCCATGAAGGCTTGGTATGACGAAATCAAGGATTATAACTACGCCAGGAAACAATGCGGAAGGAGCTGCCATTACACACAGGTACATATATATAAGACTATACATTTTGATTTTTAGTTTTTATTTTGATTTTTAATTTCATTTGACAAGAATAGTTTATCGCGCATTCTTAAGAATAAAATTCATTCAAAGGTATGATTTTAACAAATAATTACAGATTGTCTGGGCTAAAACGAGAAAGGTTGGATGTGCCATTGAGAAATGTGACTACCTACACGGCTTTGGGCGCCCAATAAAGGATGCGTGGTATCTGGCCTGCTTCTATGATCCAAAGTAAGTCAAATGTCGACATTTACATTTACAAGATCCATTTCAAATCAGTTAATCGATCGGTCAAAAATCGCCAGCAATCTAAAATAATCACGGACTGCACGAAATAATCATGATAATATCAGACAGAATTTACAATAGTTTATCGACTTTTACCTAGTCTTTACGATTGATAATGATTTAATATGATAAAACAATGTAGATATACATGTAAACAATAAAATGCTATCGTGAGGGCTATGACGGTAGCGATCATTTCAGAAAACGCGGGTCATGTATTTTTTCTGCAATGTCGCTACCTTCCTGCCCTCACGATTCACCAAATGAAGCATTTTATTGTTTAAATATATGCCGATGTGTTGCATTCACAATAAACTATTCATCCAATGAGATTGTACCTTTTGTCATGCGTTAAATATCGATTTTCAAGTGTATTTGTAAATACATAAATACTAGTATACTGTGCCATATGCAACATTTGCCAGTAACGGTTTCTGGTAAATTAAAACATCAATTTTTAAAATAACAGTTGAAATTGTTATTTGTTGTCAATTTCAACTGTTATCCTCCCAAACAGGCACTATTTATTTTATTATACCGAATGTCTTAATTTTAGAGATGTTTTACTGATTTTATATAGAAATCACGTGAATTCCACGGCAAACTGTACGCGCATAATTTACGCGCGTGTAACAATTCGTTGTGTTACCCGTTGCTAAGTGTGTTGCTAACGCTGAGGGTAATAGAACGGATTATCAACTGCGTCTAAACCAATCAGATTTCAATATTTAACATGAAAGTATAATAAAATCTTTTTTATTGTTGTTTAGGGGCAACTATATATCTGAATATCCTTACACCAAAGGCCCAGCTTGTTCCAAGTGTCTGCAGAAACAGTCCTGTGAAAATACTCTATGTACAGGTAAAACTGAGAGACCAGTAGCTCTTCAAAAAATAAGTTTTGCATATTTAATGAATTCTTTAAAAAGAAAAAATTTACTCTTTTTTTAGGCGAGGGGGTCGAGGTGTGTGAGAACCTAGATGATGATTGTGAATATTGGTCCTCGACTGGAGAATGCCAAAGTAATCCGAACTTCATGTTAAAGAAATGCAGAAAGGCGTGTGGTGTTTGTCAGGGGTAAGAATAAAAGGCAAGGTGGAAATACACTTAGAATACTATACATAAAATATACAAAAAATAAAAAGTTCCTGTTTGTTCAATTTCAAATTTTAAATTGAAGATGAAGACAGGGCATCGTTTTACTGCCACGGATATGAACACAGACCACGTGACCTGAGCTTTTTCATTATCAACAGCCAACAGCAGCACGTCGGAGATGAAAAGCCGTACTTCTATTGCACTATATACTTATTTGCAAGATTTTTTTGTCTTTATTAAAGCAATTCAATCGAAAATTGTTTTCTTTTTTCTCTCATGGATCTATAAAAGAAAGCATTGTGTAAATATTGATAAATACAATGGTGCAAAGACGCGGTTTTCAAATCTATTGTGAAAACTGCGCTTCGAATCGCTTCTTGTTGAATACTGATGGATCATACATGCACCCATCCTATAAAGCTAATAATTCTTCGTCTTTGCATCTTTGATATTTGGACGCATTTTAAGGAGATACTTAGTGTTTGGAGTTATTCCTCTTAGTTTTGAACGTATAAAGAACAAATGTCAAAATGGATTTAATTTAATACAAATATGACGAAGCAAAATGAGGGGCATGATGTCCCCCAATAAATGGGTAAATACACAATACTGCCCGTTTATCCGATATTCATTTGAAAATTGTTTCTAACATTGTCCGTATCTGTTTGAGGAATTAAAACCACACGTATCAATATTTGATTAATATCCTTAACAGACTTCTTTATCTCACGAGAGATGTGTTTCATAATTTGGGTGTTAAGGTATCCCTGATTAGCTGTTGACATCTGCTTTTGAAATTGTGTCACGCCCTCGCATCAGCTGGAAACTCGCTGGTGGCCCAAGGTGACATTCTGTGCACGTGAACCCGAAACTCACCTGCGCATGTCCTAAAACTTGAATTTTTTGATGAGTCATGCGGTTATAACTCGGTTACAGCAGGGGGTACTGAATTTAGCGTGTCAACGTCTATCTATTGTAGTCATGTCTGTTATCTTCTAGTATGTCCATATGCATTCATTTCAAAATCTTTACATTTTAGAATGCATTAAGGGGGCGTCAGATAAAACATGTATCAGTGCCGTGTTAAAGAAGGAAACTTATGAAAAGGACATGGGATTCCATGACGGAAACTTAAATATTGGAAATGGCATTCTCTTCAAACACTACTTTAAAAAATAATAACAATTGAAATACTTCCCTATTAAAATTCTTTTCACTGAAACTATTTCCTTCTTCATTTGTATTGTTGTTGTTTAATTTAAGTTTACATCACAAAGCCTTAGTAATCAGTATCTGCTATACCTGCGTTCAAAAGTCAGGAAATATTTGACTAAATGTGAATGTACAGATGTGGTCAATTTTAAATCAAAGCTTTTAAACCTGTTATCAGATTATGCAGGTTGTATATTTTTTGGTTAGTATTCCTCAATTCTTTGAAATAAAACACGTCCGTTTCACTTTCATAATTCAAATTATATCCGGAATTAAGAAAGAGAGAGAGAGAGTAAAAATATCTTTCAAAAATCCATCAAAATATGATATAAATGAAAATGCTTCAAGTATGACGACATGTTTGTCAAAACAACACTCTCACATATATCAGATTCCTACGATGGGTTTTGGTCTCATAAAAACTTGCGATTAATTGCTTTATAGTGATTGAAATAATCTTTTAAATTCTTTTTTAAAAATTCCTCAGCCAGATATTTGTCCAAAATAAAAATATCTTCGAATTTGATTCGCTGCTGGGAATGCAAGAAATTTGTCGCTATCAGCCACCAAGATTCAATAAAAGTTACAATGATGCTTGTTGACAGATCAGCGAAGGAACAATAAGATATACTGAATGCTTTTATTAGTCATTGTTGGTTCGTCGCTGGGGGAAACTGGCGACTTCTGCAAGCATTTGATAATCGAGTCATAACTGACTCTGATTACTTCACTCAAAATCTCCCAAATACAAAGAGAGATATTTCGGTAGCAAAATATTGATACAGCGAAAAGAACACAGGATTTAATATATCTACATGCAGTGAAATTTAATCATGATTGATTAGGAATCAAACTCAGATAGAATCGAATATGACAGTGGTTATGGACGCGTGTGTATTGAATACCTTGTCCATTTATCTTGATCAGCTGAGAGTGACCAGGGCCTCAAACTGTCCTTTCATAAAGGGAACCTCATTGGACATACAAATTGCTTGACAGTCAATTTTCAATGGTTTCCATAAACATGTCTTCGAACATATGAAATAAGTCAAATACCAATATGAGAAGTTATGGCAAAAGTCTTTTGTACGTTTGTGATTATTCACCCTGGGTTATTTTCCTCTCCAAACAAAGTGTCATCTTTATCCTGAACCAGGAGACGAGGAAGCGATAAAATCGCTCCATTGATTATTACCAATCTTAACTTGTCAAAATTTTGATTGACCCGTTATCACTTGCCGGGGATTGGGTTTTATTTGAAATCAACAATTTTCACACGGACATTTGCATGAGTCGAAAGTCTGGAATTTGTGTTTTGTTAACTCATTCTTAGCATTTCCTGTATTTACCCTACTCGTGATATCTCCATGACGTTTCTTGCGATTTTCATTTTGACAGAATAATCAAAACATGTCATTTTATTGCTCTTTTAGTTAGGTACACCATACAACATCAATCTGAATTCGAATCAGACACTTCTCATTAAAATCTTGCAATACTTTCGGTTATTTAAATTGAATCTATTAAATCATTTTCATTAAAAAAGAATTCAAAACATAGTACTGATGCCTAATAAACCCTAGGTTAAAGTCTTTGCTGTATCATGAAGTCGGATGGTAGATGACGTAGTATACTTGATTTGATCACGTGACCAACCAACTTACATGAACCTTGTCGCATTTTCTCCTCTAAGGTAACTCATAGAAAACTGGTCCTCCTTCTTGTCATGGTTAAAGCTTGGTGGCAAATGTTTTTTAACAAAGAAATGTAATCTGCCCAAAATTTTATATTTTTAATAGTCACAAAATAATTCATGGTTTTTTTTTACACCAAAAATATGTTCTTCTGTGGTTTATGGTGGTATGAAAGGGGCGGGTATCCAGAAAAAAAATGTGTGATTTGCGTCTGCGGGTTGTGTTAATGTTTGCTACACGCATTGTCACTACTTTAATAGGTCGTATGAACCACCAAAGAATTCGTTCAACCTTTTATGATGACTTGCTTTAAATTATCAATACAAGACTGGTAAAATTGCGAGAACTTTCGTTATCTGATAATCATTACATCACTCAGAAAAAAGTAAAAAAAACACTCAACAATTCTTCCCATTTGCATCTTCTCTGGTGTTTTCTGTTTAGCTACACAAACAAAAAAAACCCCAAAAAACAAAACAACAATCCCGAAAGTCTTTGACAATCAATGCTTTAATGGATGTTTATGTAAATATTTTAAATATTAAATTTAATGATGCACTCAAAGTTACAAAGTTACACAACATGAAACCAAATCTGCCAAACCAAAACTTGTTTTGATAGGAAGAAAATTCATGTTATATACTTTTTTAGCATCCAATGATGTATTTTAGAAATAAGGAATTATTTTTGGGGTATTATGAGGTGATCAATCTGGTCGAGGGGTGGGTGGGTAGGGATCAAATTCAATGATACCGACCGTAATATTCACCTCATAATATTCAAAGAATGATTCCTTATTATTTATATTCATAAAATTATAATGTTCAGCAATTGTATTATTAAAGAAGGAGTCTTCTCGTTATCAAACATACTTCTTATAATAAGAAATTCATGAAATTTTGACAGAGTCAAACGGATCATATTACAAAATGATTCTATCAGTTTTATCAAATTTGACCCTTTTGTTTTCGCATAAAGGTCAGGTCAAGGTCACTACCTTTTACCTCAACGTAAAGGATGATAAAAACAAGTGTAGCTCTTTGTAGTTCTGTAGTCATTTGTTTAAGATATGAAGATTCTATTCTTCAGTGAAATGATAGAATATTAGAATGTCTATCAGCTTATACTACTAAATTGGAATAACTATTTATACTAAAACTGATATTGCTTAGCCCGCATTTCCTCTGATTTTCTTAAATTTTGAGGGAATTTTTATTATTTTTTCATGCTTCCAATAATAAAATATTTATGATTTTTATGTATAAAAAAGACTTTATAAAAAGATATAAATTGACAGAAAAGCTATTATATTGACCATTTAATAAGAGAGAAAAACTAATTTTAGTGATTTTTCACAAAAATCAGTGTATAGAAGCACTTTAAAAAGCCTATAAAAATGTAGTTTGATAGGCAAATCATATTCTAAATACATATTCTGAAACCCAAGTATCATATCATTAGTTTACATTAGTGAAAAAATCCAACATTAATGTTATTGTTTTTAAAATGCTCATTAATCTGCAGCAATTCTGAATTGCGCAACATGTGATATTTTCCTACGCCAATATTACGCTAAACATATAGTCCTTGTTAGATTCTAAACTTTGATTACTTTTTCTATGCCAAGTTGTACGATAATAAAAAAGAAAGAAAAATATTCTATTATAATTTCCTTTCATCTTGATTTAATGAACAATTAATCAATTTTACGTTTGACAAGTCGAAAACCATAAAAGACTCCTTCCTTAAACGTTAAATCTTTGACATTTAACGTAATATTCATATTCTGATAATTATGCAAACCCCGCTTGCGCCCCAACAGTACATCAGTTGTGTCATAGATTAAATGCATTGACTAATATTCACTGGCGTCGGAAGCAAATTGAAAGTGGGGGTGGCTAGACTAATCCTGCAAGAAAAAGTGGGGGGGGGGGGCTGAACCCTCTATCATGCTATGTTTCTAATGGTTAGGTATAACTTTGCAAAAAAAGTGGGGGGCTAAGCCCCCCCCCCCCTAGCCCCCCCCCCCCCCCCCCCCCCCCGGTTCCGACGCCTATGATATGTTACAAATTTTATTCGTTGTGTTATCACATACAAGGACACTCAAAAACATTAACATATTTAATTTTTGGTATTAATATAAGTTTTTCGAAATCCCGTCTGAAAGGCCCGGGGGTTGCGATTGGAGGTAATGCTTTATACCAAGCTAAAGTTTCAATCACTTCAAACGTATTAAATATGAAATTTTATATAATATAGTTTAACAATGAATGTAAATACATGTACATTTTATCACACTTGAGTAAACGTTAAATATAATAATCTTAATTATCACAAAGCTTCCTATGTCGGAGTATTCAAAATATTCTTATTACGACTTCTCACACTTAAGGAGGGGTCTTCTCTGGTTTTCGACTTGTCAAACGTAAATTTGATTATTTGTTCATTAAATCAAGATGAAAGGAAATTAAAATAGAATATTTTTCTTTCTTATTTACTATCATACAGCTTGGCATAGAAAAACTAATTAATTTTTATAATCTAACAAGGACTATATTTTTGGCGTAATATTGGCGTAGGAAAATATCACATGTTTCGCAATTTAGAATTGCTGCAGATTAATGAGTCTGTTATAGCATTTTAAAACCAATAATATTAATGTTGGATTTTTTTACTAATGTGAACTAACAATATGATACTTGGGTTTCAGAATACGTTTTTAAAATATGATTTGCCTTTCAAATTACATTTTTAAAAGCTTTTTAAAGCGCCCATTCTATACTTTTGATTTTTGTGAAATAATCACTAAAATCAGTTGTTTTTTCTTATTAAATGGTCAATATATTAGCCTTTCTGTCAATTTATATCTTTATATAAAGTCTTCATAATACATACAAATCAGAAATATCTTATTATTGGAAGCATAAAAAATAATCTAAATTTCTTCAAAATTTAAGAAAATTAGAGGAAATGCGGGCTAAGCAATATCAATTTTAGTATAAATATTTATTTCAATTTAGTAGTATTACTATAAGCTGATAAACATTCTGATATTC
The DNA here is from genome assembly GCF_963853765.1 of Magallana gigas. NCBI lineage: Eukaryota > Metazoa > Mollusca > Bivalvia > Ostreida > Ostreidae > Magallana > Magallana gigas. The sequence goes on along the minus strand of NC_088859.1, from coordinate 22,032,242 downwards.
TATCATTTCATTGAAGAATAGAATCTTCAAATCTTAAACAAATGTCTACAGAACTACAAAGAGCTACACTTATTTTTATCATCCTTTACGTTGAGGTAAAAGGTAGTGACCTTGACCTGACCTTTATGCAAAAACAAAAAGGTCAAATTTGATTAAACTGATAGAATCATTTGGCAATATGATCCGTTTGACTATGTCAAAATTTCATGAATTTCTTATTATAAGAAGTATGTCTGATAACGAGAAGACTCCTTCTTTAAACATACATGAAATTAATATCACGTTAAAAACTCACGCATAGCTTTTGATTCTAAAGCATTTTTGGTGAGGGGGGGGGAGGAGGGGGGGGGGGGGGGGGTAATGTTTCAAAGAGTTGTAGTCCAGGAGAACTAAAGCTTGGCACAATGTTGCTTACCGTGCATAAAATGCGTATCATCTTGATCCCCGATTCAGCAAATATATCACTTAAGAAATTCTTTTTTTTCTTGTTGTTGTTTTTTTTTTTATAGATTTAACAGTCTCAGAAATGATCACTGTAATTACTTCACTTGAAAAACATTTGAGATTGTCTGTATGGAACAAATGTGGTATAATAGCAATTTACTAATTATTCCATCATTATCAAATATACATTTACTATTGATATCATGTTGCTTAAACAGTTTTTAAATTTGAACGATAGACTCTTTGTTCACGTCGAGATTCCAATCCAGCTAAAACAAATGGGAGTTAATGTTGGAGCTTATCGGGCGCTCGGAATCAACGCCCTTTGTTTATGTACAGGAGATAAGGCAGTGGTCCCCGACTATTTTCACCTTTCTGTCGGAGAAAACGGTAAGACGTTATTTAAGACCTTCTGTCTACTAATATTACAACAATTGTTACTTTTTGCAAGATGGTAAACGAAAGATGCATTGACAATATGTGTCCTTTTCGATGAAAAACATTGATTACGTTTTAAAACATTTTAATATACCTATTTTGATAAGAGAAAAGGTCGCACTCCACAAAATGTAGCTTTGCAAATTTTCAATGCGCCACATTTTGTTAAGTTCTATAGAAATGTTTGGAAAATATAATTTTGGGGATTTTTACTGATTGGGACTTGAACATTCCATTTGGTTCTAGTTACTGTTCGATTCTTGTAGAAAATGAAGAAAATGTAAAACGCGATTTCCAATTACTGTGAAATTTAATTAGCTGTACTGGAAAATAAATTGTTTGTTTCTTATTTTTGAGCAAAGTCTGTAAGTTTTTCACCTGATTATCTGGTCATTAGTTGTGTCCTACCAGCATTTTAAGGAGAGAAAAAAATATGAAAGAAACAATTTTTTCATATCCATATCCGTACAGTGAACAAATTTATTGCAATCAAAACTGTCAATGAGTCAAGCGTTGTGCTTAAAATGTATTTACAACCAATTAAACATATTTAATTGTTGATAAGTTTTGAATGATATAAAAAAAATGCGTAATTTGTAATTGGACAAAACATTTTCAATTTCAAGAAATAAACATTTCATGTGGTACGAATTATTACATTAGGATAAAACTCTAGAAAATAAAAAGGTGATTTTTGAGATATGAATTCTTACAATGATGCTTCATAACAATAGATTAATTCTATAAGGTGTATCTCGGAGCTTAGTTTTAAACTAAACAAATGAAAAGTCGTGTATAAACAGTCGTTTTTAATGATATTTTGAGAAAATCAACTCTAAACCTCCGAGTATGACAAATGAATTATAGCAGAATTATATCAGAATCTCTCTAAAAATTAGCGTATCAAATGTTCGTGACTTCATCTTTAAAGTAACATTAGTTGGAATATATGTACCCGGACTAATTTTTGTAGGATTTCAAATGTAATGCCATGTTTTATTTTCTACATAGTTTCCTTAAGGTCATTAAGTTTCTAAAAAAAGGGGGGAGGGGTTATAAAGAGGTTTCATGAAACTGTTTATTTGATAAAGGTACAAGTGAAGACATACCTACAATGTATATACAGGAAGATTTGTGATGATTTTTTTCTGAGACCTTTGCAAGGGCGTCGCAACAGGGGCAGCCAGTCGATGCCACAATAATTGTGCAAAAAATAAAAATTAAAAAATATCTGTCTCTGGCAAGTGCTGGTTAGGTTCGACATCAAATTTAAAGAACTTGAAATCAAATCAATTAGAACATCATAATGAATCTAGCTCCGAAAGGACCAAAAAGAAATTATTTGTAGAAAAAAAACCGTTTTAGCAAAAGACTTATTGTTTAATTCGTTAATAATTAAGTCATAGCTAGTATAAAATAATTATCTTTCTTGATGTGTACCATTGTGCAATGGTGTTGAGATTGAAATAAATGAATGAATGATAAAAAGTTGATTTCAATGCTATAAAAATTTAAAACATGTCGATTCTATTGAAGCGTTATTTTAATTTTAAAATTTATTTTAAAAAAGCTGTTTCCAATATTGAAATAATGTTTACTCCACAAATTGGCGCAAGAGTTAAATAAAATAATTGAAAATGAAATAAAGTCAAAATTTTCGACGACGACGACGATTTTCCCGCCTGTCCAACTCTCTGGCTATCTGCGGTGAGGCGCACTAAGCGATGATTAGCCTGACCCCGAAGACAGTCCGTTTTGACACTTTTTGTTTCGTTTAGCTTATCACCACGACATCCGATCCCCTTCATAAAGCCGGACCAAACACGAGCTTGTGGGAGATTTCTGTAATTCCCACGTTTAAGACGGTATCTCCCAAAGTGTCAGTCAGGCGATTCGGGCCCCTAAAGCCTTATTATATACAATGTGGCGATATTGTGAGAATATTTACTTAAGTGTCTATATATCGAATGATATTGAAAAGTTGAATCTCTAATTAAGGTGGCATTCTCACCTGGTTAACAACTTGCTCTGATAAAGCCTCTGGTTGGAGATTTGCCGGACTCTGTACTCGTTGTCCGATACTTTTACTTATGGCCTTTTTAACTTATCCAAGAATGAGATATTTTTGTCAAAGAAACTGTCAGAAAGAATTTCTTTTTCGGTTATATATTTTTTTGTTCATTTTACCTGACCGTACTTGTAAAATAATAAAATTAGTGTCGTCGCTATCAAATGTCTGTTAATTTTAAAGGCAAAAAATTGAACGATATCCAAAATAGTTACTCTGTGCACTGTAAGTTTGCAATGTATCAACAAATTTGTTTTCTTTTTAATCAGCTTTCAAATTTTGATAGAAAATAAATG